>NC_052322.1:14607036-14617036 GCF_016432855.1 Salvelinus namaycush
CAGAGTGCCACTTGGGACGCATCCAGGGTTTTCCAGCATCATTTTGCCCTCATCTCCTCTCCCCAGACTGAAACCTGAGTTTTCCAGGGAAGAGATTTAGTGAGAGTGAGCTAGTCAGATCTATGTGTGGATAAGATGACATGTCTCGTCAGAACTGAACATGTGAGGGAGAAGCCGCTCGAGGTGGATGGCGATGATGGATGGACTGACGATGGCACGATAGGATTGTCCAATGATGATAGAACTGAACACTCATACACTTCATGTTCTGTCGATGGGTTCCTATCTGGATTGGTTGATGAGTTTACATTTTTATGGGTGCTCTCAAATGTGCATGTATCTAGGCCAGTGGTTCCCAAACTGTGGGTCGCGACGTTGCACAAAATATTTGTGTTTTTTAAATACAATTTTGGGATGGAAAAAGGCTTTCAGTGAAAGTATGTAGAAAAGATAATGGACCTATATATACTGTAAATATATATATATATATTATAATAGCCTATATTCTTTGAGAACTTACAATCAATAAAATTAAAGCTAGACAATCAGGCCCCCATTCATTTTGTTATGTTTAAGCATAATAACACAGCATATGTCAGAATGTGTAGAATTGCAGAAAATTAGCTTTAAAACGGCTATATTGTCTCTGCTCCATGGCAAAATGTATAGAATTTGAAGAAAAATTGGCTTCAAAACTGCAACATTTAATTTCAGCCCTATGGTGTAGAATTACAGGAAATTTGCTTTAAAACTGAGAAATGTTCTCTCCACTGCCAGGATGCTATTCTTAACCATATTTTGAACTATGTTTTCTGTCTATGTTTTTCACCACTCAACCCTTATGGTGGGTCGCGAATCAAAGGACACCTCAATTGGTGGGTCACGCATCAAAGGACAACTCAATTGGTGGGTCACGCATCAAAGGACACCTCAATTGGTGGGTCACAGAGCAAAAAAGGTTTGTGAACACCTGATCTGGGCACAGTAGTAGTTGCTTACGTTTGAGTGTATTATCAGTGTGCATTTGTGTGTTACGTGTCCGTGTGAGTGAGTCAGTTGGAAGAGTTATGTCCTAGAGACCTAGAGAACAGATCTGACCTAGAGAACAGATCTGACCTAGAGAACAGATCTGACCTAGAGAACAGATCTGACCTAGAGAACAGATCTGACCTAGAGAACAAATCTGACCTAGAGAACAGATCTGACCTAGAGAACAGATCTGACCTAGAGAACAGATCTGACCTAGAGAACAGATCTGACCTAGAGAACATGTAGCGTGGATTGTCTGTGTGTGTGATCTGCGTGCGTGCTGTATGTGTGTGTGTTGGTAACTAACACACACATATGCACCGTGGAGGGAGGGAGCTGAAGTGGTGTTTTACATCTCTGTCATCACTGGCAATCTGTTTCAGCACGTCCACACACTGACTGCACACATGCTACAGATATCACCATGCCAAGTCCTGCTTATTAGCCCAGAAACCTGCTCCTGGCTTTATAACCTCGCAATAGTATTGATTTCTTGGTTGGCTGTAAGAAATGACTGTAAGGAATGACTCTATGTATTGCGGACAGAGGATGTGGCAACAATGTGTTGTATAGTACCGTAGGTCTTATCTGTAGTTCACATCAGAATGTCAAACAGTATTAAAACCTGATTCACTTCAACTCTGAACGAGAGCTTACAGCATGTACAGGCTTCCTGGCACTACTACTGCCTTTGGGGTTTAATGGATGCTATAGGCACATCAGTGTTTCCCCTATATACTTTTAGCAGCGGCTGCCTGCTGTTAAATCGTTGCCGCCACTCCAGAAAATATGATTTAAAAAATAAAAATAAACGTTAAAAAAACATACAGACTTTGGAATGACTACCTCATCTCTGTACCCCACTGTCATGCCCTGACCATAGAGAGCCCTTGGTTCTCTATAGTGTTGTAGGTCAGGGCGTGACTAGGGGGTGTTCTAGTCTTTTCATTTCTATGTTGGTGCTCTTGGTATGGTTCCCAATTAGAGGCAGCTGATGTTCGTTGTCTCTAATTGCGGATCATGCTTAAGTTCTCCATTGTTCCCACCTAGGTTGTGGGATATTGTTTGTGTTAGTGTGTTTAGCACTACGGCTTTCACGTTCGTTTTATGTTTGTTTATGGTTTTGGTAGTTTAACTATATAATAAAGTGGAACTCAACTCACGCTGCGCCTTGGTCCCCTCTGTACGACGATCGTGACACCCACACATACAATTATCTATAAAGTCCCTCAGTCGAGCAGTGAATTTCAAACAGATTCAACCACAAAGACCGGGGAGGTTTTCCAATGTCTCACAAAGAAGAGCACCTATTGGAAGATGGGTAAACAACACGAAAAAAGCAGACATTGAATATCCCTTTGATCATGGTGAAGTTATTAATTACCCTTTGGATGGTGTATCAATACACCCAGTCACTACAAGGATATAGGCGTCCTTCCTAACTCAGTTGCCGGAAAGGAAGGAAACCACTCAGGGATTTCCCCCGAGGCCAATGGTGACTTTAAAACAGTTACAGAGTTTAATGGCTGTGATAGGAGAAAACTGAGAATAGATCAACAACATTGTAGTTATTCCACAATAATAACCTAGTTGACAGAGTGAAAAGAAGGAAGCCTGTACAGAATACAGCTTTGATTGGGATCTGTTTCCCTGTTTGGCGGTGTTTGAAGGATCTACATTTGTAATTGCCATTGCATTGAGCACAGCCACTACACTTGTAGTTTCCATCCGGTAGAGGCGCAAATAGACGTTGTGCAGGGATATTTTACCACCCCAAAATACTTCAAATGTTGCTCCGTCACAAAGCATGACAAAAGAGCTGGTGAGCATTCATAGGATAATTAACAGAAAAAGGAAGACAAGAATAGAAAAGAAAAGCAATGAGAAAACATTCACACAAAACACACCATAGAGAAAAGACAGAGAGGAGAGATAGGGGAGTAATAACAAGCATGATAAAATGAGGAGAGAAGGAGCAGAGGAAAAGGAAAAGAGGGAATTCAGGAGAAAGGGTGATGAATTGGGAGACAAACCGAGTGAGAGGGAGAGAGATAAAGAGAGGAGGGAGAGAAAGGCAGGAGATGTTTAGGGGAAAGTTAGTGGCCCAGTGGGGGGTTGCTGCAGAGTTCAGGCTCTATGGCCAGGGAAGGAAGGGGAGGAGGCAGGGAGGCAGGGACCTGGCCTGGGTCACAAGCAGTATGGAGTATGTGTATTAAATGTCCAAACACACTGCATGGAGAGAGAGTTTTTTTTTGCATGGGGCATTATAAAACTTTACTTTTACTAACTTTGTGTAGCGCTTATAAACGGAGAAGTCAGGATTATTGGTCTGAATTATGAGCTCAAAACACAGTGAAATAAATGTCAAAGTGGGAGAAAGTTAGTGAGAGAGCCCGCACATCAAATGTACTCAATAAGAGCAGTTACTAAGTGTGGGTTGGTTGATTACAAAATGTTTTCTTTTATTCTTTGAAAGATGACCACATAGGTTTAGTCAGCGTCAACCCTTAGATGTGTGGATGGTTTGGCATGTTTCTGCCTGTTTGACAGGGGATTGACGGGGGACCAGTCATCGTTTCCAGGAAAGAAAGTTGTGAGAAGCAGTTTTCTGGTAACAACATGTTACTCAGAGCCATTATTGTAAAAGTAGGAGGGAGAAGTAGGCATAAAGAAAGCGAAATAAATAAAATGACCTTCACAAGACCATCAATGTCTGTAAAAAGAAACTACTAGAAAACTTAAAGCAGGGATCATTAACTAGATTCAGCCGCCAGACTATTTTCTTCTTGAGTGGATTGTCAGGGGGCTGGAACATAATTACTAATCATTTGTATCCTGCAAATTGACCACAAGAAGCCCAAACAGATATAATATTTGAAAAAAATAGGATCATTTCAAACTTTGCTTAAGTTTGTATACAGTCACATGTGTCTTTTATGAGTGGGAATACTTGGGAACAGATTTCCAAAATTAAAATAACTTGGAGACGATTTTCTTGTGTTTTAACCGAGTTTTATGTCCAACCAGGAAAAAAATGATTAAATGTTGTTGTTTTTTGCTCAAAAAATTAGAGGGGACGAATAAAACCATTTGTGGGCAGAATTCAGGTTGTTGGATGCCAGTTGGGGAACCCTGACTTAAAGGTTAGGTATTGCAGTAGCGGTGAGTGAGTAAAATCACCGGGGAAGCCAAGTTTAAAAAAAAAGCCATATTACAACCTATGTGTTGGGATAATTGCATTGTTTGTTCTATAACTTCTTAGTTCATATGCCTTGTGACCGTGATATATAGGCCTAAAGGCAGAGATAATGAGAAGACACAGTTGCAGAATGAATTCAACCACACCTTTGTTTCATCATTAAACCGGAGAGCAACATCTGTCTGGTGAAGTCCACAAAGCATATTGCATGTAACAAACAGTTACATGACCTACAGCATGGTCAAGCAAGTTAATGTTTCCAACATTTTCGGACTAGTAAACAACTATTGATTTAGAACCACAGAGAGTTACCGCAAGTCGCAAATAAAACAGGAGCTGCCTCCACTATTCAAGCAACATTTCAACATCATCAAATCACCTATGCTTAGTCTAATACAGTGACAACTAAAACATACCAGAAACAATTTAGTCCATTCAACATAGGGTAAATATGATGTGGCTGTACATGGTTCTGATTTCTGTGTGTGTGTGTGTGTGTGTGTGTGTGTGAGTGTGTGTGAGTGTGTGTGTGTGTGTGTGTGTGTGTGTGTGTGTGTGTGTGTGTGTGTGTGTGTGTGTGTGTGTGTGTGTGTGCGTGTGCGCGTGTGCGTGCGTGCGTGCGTACATTTGTGCAAGTAGAAAAAACAGGTTGATTCACCCTACTTGTAGAGAAACGCCAATGCCATCCTCCTCTCTTTCATGTTGACAAAACAGTCTATGACTCTGTCATAAAGAACCCACTTAAATGTTTTGTTGTCCTAGGCTACCTGGCTAAAATGCTTGCTCGCTAGCCTAAATTCCTTTCATGGGCAACGATGCACCAGGCCAGGTAGTTAACATTAGCCTACTACATCGAGCTACATATTGAACTTCCATCCTCTCAGGCCAGGGGCACAATGTATGAATTAATGGTTGGATCAGAATCGGCGTTATAATCATTGGCCAGTATGGAGAATAAAGTAAAACCACAAGTCCAAATCCCTATCTCCAAAGATACCATTTTAGCTTGCTAGCCACCGGAGGACAACAACACAGAGAGATGCAACAATTCAATTTTTTTCTGTCAGTGACGTTTTTCTCTCCATGTGATGTGATTAGAGTGAAGCCAAATCCAAACTGGCTTCCTTTGACACTTTTTTTTGGTGGGCCAGGACCATTCACAGTCGAGCTCACTCAGTTCAGCTCAACCGCTGATTGGCTACTATTTTATACTTTTTATATCAACGGAGGCCAAATGCCCGTAGCATGCGTATGACGCTAAGGGCGGCAACAATGTCATACTCTTTTTGACCAGACAGCATCAGATAGATGGCCTACACATACAGAAACAGAGAGGCGCTGTTTCGCCCAGTTGGTTGCTTTCTCTTATGAAACACAGAGAAATAAATGATTTTATGATTTTTGAATTTTTTTGGGGGGAAGCCTGGCTTCCCTTGGCAACAATGAATACACGCCACTGAGGTATTGACTGGTGCCTTAGCATTCTGTCCTGTAGAGATGTAGGTCCTGTAGTGTATATTTGCGGAGAATGACTCTGCTCTATCACCACCTCAATGTTCTTTAGTTCCTGTCATAAACTCTCCTGCTTTATTACTTGACAATTATTTGAAGAAAGAGTCCAAAACTATTGATGTTCTTTACGGTTTGCTACTGCAATAAAAGGGCTCTTTAAGAGTGGGCTCTTGCGTCGGAGGCCGAGCAGTTGCCATACCAGGCAGTGATGCAACCACTCAGGATGCTCTCGATGGTGCAGCTGTAGAACCTTTTGAGGATCTGAGGACCCATGCCAAATCTTTTCAGTCTCCTGACGGGGAATAGGCTTTGTTGTGCCCTCTTCATGACTGTCTTGTTGTATTTTGACCATGATAGTTTGTTGGTGATGTGGACGCCAAGGAACTTGAAGCTCTCAACTTGCTCTACTATAGCACCTTCGATGAGAATGGAGGTGTGCTCGGTCCTTTGTCTTGATCACTTTGAGGGAGAGGTTGTTATCCTGGCACAACACGGCCAGGTCTCTGACCTCCTCCCTGTAGGCTGTCTCATCGTTGTCGGTGATCAGGCCTACCAGGTGTTGTGTCGTCGGCAAACTTAATGATGGTGTTGGAGTTGTGCCTGGCCGTGCAGTCATGGGTGAACAGGGAGTTCAGAAGGGGACTGAGCACACACCCCTGAAGGGCCCCCGTGTTGAGGATCAGCGTGGCAGATGTGTTGTTACCTACCCTTACCACCTGGGGGCTACCTGTCAGGAAGTCCAGGATCCAGTTGCAGAGGGAGGTGTTTAGTCCCAGGGTCCTTAGCTTTGTGATGAGCTTGGAGGGCACTATGGTGTTGAATGCTGAGCTGTAGTCAATGAATAGCATTCTCACGTAGGTGTTCCTTTTGTCCAGGTGGGAAAGGGCAGTGTGGAGTGCAACAAAGATTGCATCATCTGTGGATCTGTTGGGGCGGTATGCAAATTGGAGTGGGTCAAGGGTTTCTGGGATAATGGTGTTGATGTGAGCCATGGCCAGCCTTTCAAAGCACTTCATGGCTACAGACATGAGTGATACGGGTCGGTAGTCATTTAGGCAGGTTACCTTAGTGTTCTTGAGCACAGGGACTATGGTAGTCTGCTTGAAACATGTTGATATTACAGACTCAGTCAGGGACAGTTTGAACATTTTGTTGAAGACACTTGCCAGTTGGTCAGCGCATACTCAGAGTACACGTCCTGGTAATCCGTCTGGCCCCGCGGCTTTGTGAATGTTGACCTGTTTAAAGGTCTTACTCACATCGGCTACAGAGGGCGTGATAACACAGTCGTCTGGAACAGCTGATGCTCTCATGCATGCTTCAGTGTTGCTTGCCTTGTAGCGAGCATAGAAGTTATTTAGCACGTCTGGTTGGCTCATTTCACTGGGCAGTTAGCGGCTGTGCTTCCCTTTGTAGTCTGTAATAGTTTGCAAGCCCTGCCACATCCAACGAGTGTCGGAGTCGGTGTAGTAGAATTCAATCTTAGTCCAGTATTGACACTTTGCCTGTTTGATGGTTCGTGCATGTGCGTGCATGTGTGTGTTCGTGCATTCGTGTGTGTCTGTGAATGTATGTGTGTGTGTGACAGCTTAGGCTGTGTGTGTGTGTGTGTGTGTGTGTGTGTGTGTGTGTGTGTGTGTGTGTGTGTGTGTGTGTGTGTGTGTGTGTGTGTGTGTGTGTGTGTGTGTGTGTGTGTGTGTGTGTGTGTGTGTGTGTGTGTGTGTTTGTTTGTTTGTTTGCAGCACAGATTGACAGGAAATTGTGTTGTTGCTGCCTGATGGGTTGTACCACTTCCACCAGTCTGACAGGGGTGATGGATGTTCAGGCAGGGAGTGCACAGAGCATGAGCTCATTCTATGGTGAATCCCTCCTACTCATCCAATTGTATTGTGTTCAGTTGTTTGTTTTATGGGACAACCAGCCAGTGTCTGTCTACTGCTCAACAGTTGAACCAGTGTCAGTCTTATTTATTGATCATAGATTGGCTATTGATTCAATATACATCACTTTGCCTGTGTCCCAAATGGCACCCTATTGCCTACGGTAATTAGTGGACTACTTTTGACCCCTCATTTGAGACACAGCCTGAGTGTAAATCCTTCTGATTGCAGAGCAGGGTTGCAGGGTTTCTTTGAAAGCTATATGGAAAGCTATAGTGAGTTGAAGGGAAGATGAAACTCTAATAGCTCAGACACACCGGTAGGATTGTCAAATGTTTGCCTGCAGTACTTAGCACCTCTGAAAACTGTCGGCAGTCAATCTCTTTTGTGTTCACACAGCAAAGACCTTGAAGTCATCAGCCATTCAGCCTTGTTAAAATACTCCAAACCAGAAGGTGGCAGTAGCGTTGTTTGATAATGCATGTCTGTATATGTTGCTTAGACTTAGTTTATTAGCTAGCTGCGCTAATGTTTCTATTTTGTAGAATGCCCTTGTTGATACTAGCCAGATGGCCACAGCTAGATAACTACCTAGCAAGATGAAGAATAAACTATTTAATTAACTCTCCATAATCCCATACTGTCACTGCCAGCCCATAGACAAATGTTTAGCTAGCTAGCTAACGTTAGCATATTCACTAGTTAGCACAATATACACTATACATACAAAAGTATGTGAACACCCCTTCAAATTAGTGGATTCGGCTATTTCAGCCACAACGGGTGTATAAAATTGAGCACACAGCCATGTAATCTCCATAGACATTGGCAGTAGAATGACTTTCAGCGTGGCACCGCCATAGGATGCCACCTTTCCAACAAGTTAGTTCGTCATATTTCTGCCATGATAGAACTGTCCCGGTCAACTGTAAGTGCTGTGATTGTGAAGTGGAAACATCTAGGAGCAACAACGGCTCAGCCGTGAAGTGGTAGGCCACACAAGGTCACAGAACGGGAGCTTGGTCTGTTCTCGGTTTCAACACTCACTACCAATTTCCAAACTGCCTTTGGAAGCAATGCCAGCACAACAAATGTTCGTTGGGAGCTTCATGTAATGGGTTTCCATGGCCGACCAGCTGCACACAAGCCTAAGATCACCATGCGCAATGCCAAGCGTCGGCTGGAGAGGTGTAAAGATTGCCGGCATTGGATTCTGGAGCAGTGGAAACACGTTCTCTGGAGTGATGAATCACGCTTCACCATCTGGCAGTCCGACGGACTAATCTGGGTTTGGCAGATACCAGGAGAACGCTACCTGCCCCAATGCATAGCGCCAACTGTAAAGTTTGGTGCAGGAGGAATAATGGTCTGGGGCTGTTTTTCATGGTTTGGGCTAGGGCCCTTAGTTCCAGTGAAGGGAAATCTTAACGCTACAGCATACAATGACATTCTAGATGATTCTGTGGTTCCAACTTTGTGGCAACAGTTTGGGGAAGGCCCTTTCCTGTTTCAGCATGACAATAACCCTGTGCACAAAGTGAGGTAAATACAGAAATTGTTTGTCGAGAACGGTTTGGAAGAACTTGACTGGCCTGCATAGAGCCATGAAATCAACCCCATCGAACGCCTTTGGGATGAATGGGAACACATACTGCGAGCCAGGCCTAATCGCCCAACATCAGTACCCGACCTCACTAATTCTCTTGTGGTTGAATGGAAGCAAGTCCCCTCAGCAATGTTCCAACATTGAGTGGAAAGCCTTCCCAGGAGAGTGGCGGCTGTTATAGCAGCAAAGAGGGGACCAACTCCATTTGTCACTCCTGTTAGGGGTTCTTGCTCTCTGATAGGCTCAAAGTCAAGTTGTTGGTCACCGACGAGCATTCCGGTTCTACAAGTAGCAGGTTTGTCGTTACTGGGTCGGCGCGCAGCAGGTACCACTTTTGTTCTAGCGAGAGAAGAAACGGCCTCCCGCTGTGATAAGTACCTATAGGCAGTCTGTCCGCAGTGAGCTTCTCGGTGTGCTTCATGCTTTAGGAATGTTGACTGGTGGTTTAGAATGTGAGGCATGACTCGTATGTCTGTGTCTAGTGGTGCAATTACCCTTTCAGGTGTGTCATGTCGACACGACACATCTTCTGTTAGAAACCTTTTATGGAAATCCTTTATTTGTCTTCCGTGTTCATGTTAGTATTTTTGTCCCAAGTACACACGTGCACAGCTTTGTAATGTCCTTTATAATGCCTTGTAATTCAAAATAACATGTGTTATGACACTAACTAATGAAGCATTATAATAAAATAAAATCAAATGGCAATTTATTTGAAGTGTATTTAACAGAAGCCTCAGTACACTTTCCCACACATTTTTTTTTATAGAAAGT
>NC_052322.1:14622036-14632036 GCF_016432855.1 Salvelinus namaycush
GACGTCACGGCGAGCTAAATTAGTCAACTTCCTATGAGATGCCGAAGGATGACGCAGCAGTGATTTCCCGCCTTTTGCTTTACCGATATGTTCTTGCACATAGAAGGATCTAGCAATTTAGCTGTAATACATATGTAATAGAGTTCTATTAGGAAGCTTTCCTCTTTTTTTTATAACCAATCTAGCTGGTCTAACTGGTCACATGTTGATTGTTTTCGATTGGATCGCTCTCCTCATTGCACACACACAGCACACACACACACACACACACACACACACACACACACACACACACACACACACACACACACACACACACACACACACACACACACACACACACACACAGCTCTTTGTTTCCCCTTAATGTACTGTTCAATGGGAATTGATGAGCTAAATGAAACAGGTCCTATAACTATCTAGCTGGGAGGAAAAGAAGGGATGTGCCTCAAATGGCACCTTAGTCCCCTATATAGTGCACTGCTTTTGACCAGGGCCCAGACGGACTATATAGGAAATATTGTGCCCTTTGAGACGTAGCCACAGACTGCTAAGTGGTTCCTGTGACCACTGTCACACCGAGCAGCTCAGATCCTTCTCTGTCCTAATGGAACTACAGATCATTCTCTCTTGCTAATGGAACTCTGCAGTTATTTCATTAGAATTACAAAAGATCCAATTAAAAGATTAGAATGCCTGAGGGGGCAGGACTGTGAATAGATAGTTGGTTGGTCGGTTGGTTAGGAGGGATGGTTAGGAGCGATAGTGTGTGTGTGTTTGTGTGTGTGTGTGCGTGTGTGCGTGTGTGTGTGTGTGTGTGTGCGTGTGCATGTGTACGTTCGTCTGCAACCTGCCTCTCTCTGTACGTGTGTGTGTGTGTGTGTGTGTGTGTGTGTGTGTGTGTGTGTGTGTGTGTGTGTGTGTGTGTGTGTGTGTGTGTGTGTGTGTGTGTGTGTGTGTGTGTGTGTGTGTGTGTGTGTGTGTGTGTGTGTGTGTGTGTGTGTGAGAGAGAGAGAGAGAGAGAGAGACTTGGGGTGGGGTGAGGGGGGTACATTGCATGGAAGGGCAGCAGCAGGAATGTGGACTTGTCAGTGCTGTAATACAGGCATAAACCCTGCTGATCCCGTCAGCATCACGTCAAATGGAAGTGTACGAAGTTAAAAGGCTTAAATAGTCAGCTGATGCCAGGTCATTGCAGCGTAATTGATACGACCGAGGGAAAAGAAAAACCTCCATTTGTCTTTGAATTTCAAACAGCCGTTGTGTGCCACACAGACACGCACACCCCTAGCCCTGATCTGATCTTAGACTTCTATTCGATCAGTGCAGGAATAGTGGAGTTTTTAGACAAAGTGCAGGCTAAAATAACACACATCCCGAAGCCAATGCTGGCTAGAAGTTCTTGGTAAGGCCTGTCTGTCTGGCTGTGTGTGGGTGAGTGTTGGACTTGGGTGCGAATGAGAAGGTGTAAATCTACCTGTGTCCGCATGTGTCAGTGTGTGTGCATTGCGTACGCACGCGAGTGTGTAAGCGCTTGCTTGTGTCTGTGTGCCCGTAGCCCAAAACCACTGGCGCTGGGACTGCTGTGTCAGACCCACAGACAGGGTTAGGTTAGCCAGGAC
Source organism: Salvelinus namaycush (assembly GCF_016432855.1). Classification (NCBI taxonomy): domain Eukaryota; kingdom Metazoa; phylum Chordata; class Actinopteri; order Salmoniformes; family Salmonidae; genus Salvelinus; species Salvelinus namaycush. The sequence goes on from NC_052322.1 coordinate 14,623,659, forward strand.
GTGCCAAGGCTAGATTCCACAGTGGCTTGCTGGAATCTAGCTCCACGCTGTCCTGACAGCTTATAGCCCTTCCACACTGTAAACTGTAAATAGGACAGATCTGTCTGTCAGTCTAATCACCATAGCCTGGATGGGCCCCAGTCACCTCACATGCACTGGCTAGCTTTCTCTTTATACGTGATCACTACACTCTACACAATCTGGTACATAAACTACAAAAGCACTGATTTCAACCCACATGGATGCGAAAGGGACAGATGCCCTGTTTCCTGTTTGTGTTGTCTTGCTAACTTCTATGGTCATTGTCAAGCCGAACATGGAAGACAGCTGATACCAGCACTAACAGTCCTGGGACAAGGCTATCTCTTCCCATCCATGTGGCTTGAAATCAGTGTTTATATGGGTGTTGTTGTTGATGAGCTAGGTTATTCTCCTCTTCCCAATCTGGTCCCAGATCTGTTTGTGCTGTCTCACCAACTCCTATGGGTCATTGTTGCGGCAAAATGACCATCCGAGAGGGCAATGCAGTAGCACAAACAGATCTGGGACCAGGCTTTCTCTTCCTGTCCGTGTGGGTTGAAATCTGTGCTTTTATATATATGTTGTTTATGAACCAGATTTCGTAGAAGCAGTGATTATGTCTGTCAGCCACAGGACCACAATGGTAGCTCCCACCTCAAGTGACACAGCTAACCCTAACCCCAACCTCAAGTGACACAGCTAACCCTAACCTCAACCTCAAGTGACACAGCTAACCCTAACCCCAACCTCAAGTTACACAGCTAACCCTAACCCCAACCTCAAATGACACAGCTAACCCTAACCCCAACCTCAAGTGACACAGCTAACCCTAACCCCAACCTCAAGTTACACAGCTAACCCTAACCCCAACCTCAAGTTACACAGCTAACCCTAACCCCAACCTCAAATGACACAGCTAACCCTAACCCCAACCTCAAGTGACACAGCTAACCCTAACCCCAACCTCAAGTGACACAGCTAACCCTAACCCCAACCTCAAGTTACACAGCTAACCCTAACCCCAACCTCAAGTGACACAGCTAACCCTAACCCCAACCTCAAGTGACGCAGCTAACCCTAACCTCAACCTCAAGTTACACAGCTAACCCTAACCCCAACCTCAAGTGACACAGCTAACCCTAACCCCAACCTCAAGTGACACAGCTAACCCTAACCCCAACCTCAAGTGACACAGCTAACCCTAACCCCAACCTCAAGTGACACAGCTAACCCTAACCCCAACCTCAAGTTACACAGCTAACCCTAACCTCAACCTCAAGTGAAACAGCTAACCCTAACCCCAACCTCAAGTTACACAGCTAACCCTAACCCCAACCTCAAGTTACACAGCTAACCCTAACCCCAACCTCAAGTTACACAGCTAACCCTAACCCCAACCTCAAGTTACACAGCTAACCCTAACCCCAACCTCAAGTGACACAGCTAACCCTAACCCCAACCTCAAGTGACACAGCTAACCCTAACCCCAACCTCAAGTTACACAGCTAACCCTAACCCCAACCTCAAGTGACACAGCTAACCCCAACCTCAAGTTACACAGCTAACCCTAACCCCAACCTCAAGTTACACAGCTAACCCTAACCTCAACCTCAAGTGACACAGCTAACCCTAACCCCAACCTCAAGTTACACAGCTAACCCTAACCCCAACCTCAAGTGACACAGCTAACCCTAACCCCAACCTCAAGTTACACAGCTAACCCTAACCCCAACCTCAAGTTACACAGCTAACCCTAACCCCAACCTCAAGTTACACAGCTAACCCTAACCCCAACCTCAAGTTACACAGCTAACCCTAACCCCAACCTCAAGTTACACAGCTAACCCTAACCTCAACCTCAAGTGACACAGCTAACCCTAACCCCAACCTCAAGTTACACAGCTAACCCTAACCCCAACCTCAAGTTACACAGCTAACCCTAACCCCAACCTCAAGTGACACAGCTAACCCTAAACTCAACCTCAAGTGAATTCAAACATTTGGGTCCCATAGTCTCCTACCCACATAGTCTGAACCAACAGGGAATATGTTGCCAAATGGCACCACATTCCCTACATTGTGCACTATTTTTGTGATAGTGCTGCATGTGCACTATATAGGGAATAGGTAATAGTTTGCCATTTGGTACACAGCCCCATGGCTCATACAGTATGAGGATGGAAGGAAGGTGAGGGCTTTCAAAGAGCTTAGATTCAATGGTTTGCGAACCAATGTGGTGCTAAGGAAAGTCAAGGACTTATTTCCATTGTGGTCCTCAAAATGCTTTCACAAACAGTATGGTTGGTTGGTGGGCACAAAGGAAGTGTCTCTCGCTGCCACCAATCCCTGTTGGCATTGTGCTTGTTTACGGTTAGCAGTGTTTGCCTGCGAGGCACTTTCCCCACTCTGCTGAGGCGTGGGCAATGGGCTTCCGGGCTGATGTGTGTGTGTGCTTGCGTGCAACTGTGTGTGTGTGTTTGTCCGTCTGGAACCATGTGTGAGCTCAGTGTGAAGGGAGAGGTTCTGTTACCAGCGTGTTATTGACTGACGGCTTGGCTCCACCGTTGCTAGGGCCCACTGTTATGAGAGGCTCAGGCCAGACACGGAGAGAATGAGAGCGAGAGGAGATGGAGGGAGACTCCACTCTGTGTGAATGGGTTGTGTTTACGCAGCAGACACGCAGTGGTTAGAATGTATTTATTCACATTATCTTAGCAGAGTGTTGGAGAGTGACTGGGGCTTTGGTTGGGCTGGACTGGGGAGGAGAGGGGCACCCCAGGTACTGTGCCATATAGCCACTCTGCCAGGTACTGTGCCATATAGCCACTCTGCCAGGTACTGTGCCATATAGCCACTCTGACAGGTACTGTGCCATATCGCCACTCTGCCAGGTACTGTGCCATATAGCCACTCTGCCAGGTACTGTGCCATATAGCCACTCTGCCAGGTACTGTGCCATATAGCCACTCTGCCAGGTACTGTGCCATATAGCCACTCTGCCAGGTACTGTGCCATATAGCCACTCTGCCAGGTACTGTGCCATATAGCCACTCTGACAGGTTTATTGTGCCATATAGCCACTCTGCCAGGTACTGTGCCATATAGCCACTCTGCCAGGTACTGTGCCATATAGCCACTCTGACAGGTTTATTGTGCCATATAGCCACTCTGCCAGATACTGTGCCATATAGCCACTCTGACAGGTTTATCGTGCCATATAGCCACTCTGACAGGTTTATTGTGCCATATAGCCACTCTGCCAGGTTTATCGTGCCATATAGCCACTCTGCCAGATATTGTGCCATATAGCCACTCTGACAGGTTTATCGTGCCATATAGCCACTCTGCCAGGTTTATTGTGCCATATAGCCACTCTGACAGGTTTATTGTGCCATATAGCCACTCTGACAGGTTTATCGTGCCATATAGCCACTCTGCCAGATACTGTGCCATATAGCCACTCTGACAGGTTTATCGTGCCATATAGCCACTCTGCCAGATACTGTGCCATATAGCCACTCTGCCAGGTTTATCGTGCCATATAGCCACTCTGCCAGATATTGTGCCATATAGCCACTCTGACAGGTTTATCGTGCCATATAGCCACTCTGACAGGTTTATTGTGCCATATAGCCACTCTGCCAGATATTGTGCCATATAGCCACTCTGACAGGTTTATCGTGCCATATAGCCACTCTGCCAAATACTGTGCCATATAGCCACTCTGACAGGTTTATCGTGCCATATAGCCACTCTGACAGGTTTATTGTGCCATATAGCCACTCTGACAGATACTGTGCCATATAGCCACTCTGACAGGTTTATCGTGCCATATAGCCACTCTGACAGGTTTATCGTGCCATATAGCCACTCTGACAGGTTTATTGTGCCATATAGCCACTCTGACAGATACTGTGCCATATAGCCACTCTGCCAGATACTGTGCCATATAGCCACTCTGACAGGTTTATCGTGCCATATAGCCACTCTGACAGGTTTATTGTGCCATATAGCCACTCTGCCAGATACTGTGCCATATAGCCACTCTGACAGGTTTATCGTGCCATATAGCCACTCTGACAGGTTTATTGTGCCATATAGCCACTCTGACAGGTACTGTGCCATATAGCCACTCTGACAGGTTTATTGTGCCATATAGCCACTCTGACAGGTACTGTGCCATATAGCCACTCTGACAGGTTTATTGTGCCATATAGCCACTCTGACAGGTACTGTGCCATATAGCCACTCTGACAGGTTTATTGTGCCATATAGCCACTCTGACAGGTACTGTGCCATATAGCCACTCTGACAGGTTTATTGTGCCATATAGCCACTCTGCCAGGTTTATCGTGCCATATAGCCACTCTGACAGGTACTGTGCCATATAGCCACTCTGACAGGTTTATTGTGCCATATAGCCACTCTGACAGGTTTATTGTGCCATATAGCCACTCTGACAGGTACTGTGCCATATAGCCACTCTGACAGGTTTATTGTGCCATATAGCCACTCTGACAGGTACTGTGCCATATAGCCACTCTGACAGGTTTATTGTGCCATATAGCCACTCTGACAGGTTTATTGTGCCATATAGCCACTCTGACAGGTTTATCGTGCCATATAGCCACTCTGACAGGTTTATCGTGCCATATAGCCACTCTGACAGGTACTGTGCCCTGTGCCATATAGCCACTCTGACAGGTACTGTGCCATATAGCCACTCTGACAGGTTTATTGTGCCATATAGCCACTCTGACAGGTACTGTGCCATATAGCCACTCTGACAGGTACTGTGCCATATAGCCACTCTGACAGGTTTATTGTGCCATATAGCCACTCTGACAGGTACTGTGCCATATAGCCACTCTGACAGGTACTGTGCCATATAGCCACTCTGACAGGTTTATTGTGCCATATAGCCACTCTGACAGGTACTGTGCCATATAGCCACTCTGACAGGTACTGTGCCATATAGCCACTCTGACAGGTTTATTGTGCCATATAGCCACTCTGACAGGTACTGTGCCATATAGCCACTCTGACAGGTACTGTGCCATATAGCCACTCTGACAGGTTTATTGTGCCATATAGCCACTCTGACAGGTACTGTGCCATATAGCCACTCTGACAGGTACTGTGCCATATAGCCACTCTGACAGGTTTATTGTGCCATATAGCCACTCTGACAGGTACTGTGCCATATAGCCACTCTAAGGTGTGTGTGCTTTGGAAGTATGGTCACTGATGAAGAACGGCCATGTGTTATCATGCGTATCTGCGTTAAAAAGGTGTGCCTTTCAGTACTTCAGAAGGCATGTGCTCGTGTGCGTACGTGTGCGTTGGTGTGTGTGTGCATGCGTGCGTGCTTGCGTGTGTATCTGTGCGTGTGCCTTGGCCCAGTACCACAGCCCAGTCTCTGCGGGCCCCTAGGAACTCTGTCTGTGTCTGTCAGTTTGAAGCCAACAACAGAACTTCACGTGGCCTGGCTCAATCCTCTCACTCCTCTACTGGAATCATCCATCTTTTAGAATGGAAGTGTGCTGTAGTCAGCTTGTCAACAAGTGGCTATCAGACAGCTAGCTTTCACTTTGGAGTTATAAGCTAGCCTGGTCCCAGATCTGTTTTGTGCTGTTTAGTCAACTCGTGTTCTATGGTCTTATCACTGGCTACACAGCACAAACTGATCTGAGACCTGACTAGATTAAAAGGGGACTTATTTGACTTTTAACCAGTGGACCTCTGCAGACAGAGTGAGGTGTTCTCAGCTCTGTCATCATATAGAGTCATTGTCTGAATCTCCCCACCCGTAGTGAACGTTGGGCAACCCCTTCCCTTAGTCAGTTGGTTGCCAAGCTAAAATGAAAAGTATGAGCCACACGTACACAAACACGTCATTTCTCTGTTTTCTGTTGCTCAAAGCAGAAGTTTCTCACGCTGTGTTTTGCCATCTGAAGTGACTGGTGCCAGGATCAGTCAGGCCAACTGCATGCAGGGGAAAGTCAAAACACTACTTAGGTTGCGTCTTAAATGGCACCCTATTCCCTATATAGTGTACTACTTTTGGCTAGGGCCCATAGGCCCGCCGTAGGGGCCCTGGTCAAACGTAGTGCACTATATAGGGAACAGGGTGCCATTTAAGACGCACATTTATTCTCAGTACCAAAACGTACAGATTGCTACCACTCTCTCTCTCTCAAACACAAATCATGTTGACAGCAGTCTCTCTCTGTCTTTGACAGCAGCAGTTTTAGTCAGACAGAGACAAAAACGATACATACACAACCGGTGAATAGTATTAGAATACCTAAGCATTCAAGGGTTTTTCTTTATTTTTACTATTTTCTACATTGTAGAATAGTGAAGACATCAAAACTATGAAATAACACATGTAGAATAATGTAGTAACCAAAAAAGTGTTTAACAAATCAAGAATATATTTTATATTTGAGATTCTTCAAATTTGCCACCCTTTGCCTTGATGATAGCTTTGCACATTATTGGTATTCTCTCAACCAGCTTCATGTGGTAGTCACCTGGAATGCATTTCAATTAACAGGTGTGCCTTGTTGTACATTTATGGAATTTCTTTCCTTCTTAATGTGTTTGAGCCAATCAGTTGTGTTGTGACAAGGTAGGGGTGGTATACCGAAGATAGCCCTATTTGGTGAAAGACCAAGTCCATATTATGGCAAGAACAGAACAAATAAGCAAATAGAAACGACAGTCCATGAACACTTTTTTGGTTAAAACATGATTCCATATGTGTTATTTCATAGTTTTGATGTCTTCACTATTATTCTACAATGTAGAAAATAGTAAAAATAATGAAAAACCCTTGAATGAGTAGGTGTTCTAAAACTTTTGACCGGTACTGTATGTACTGAGAATCTGGACTAAGAAGAGTGTAAAGTCGCTCCGTATACGAGCGTCTGCTCAATGACCAAAAATGTCATTGTAATGTAAGCAGAGCTGTTAGAGTTGCCTGGTTCCAGGTCTGTTTGTGCTGTATAGCCCAACTCCTATAGTATGACAGTGACCTCAGGAGATCGCAAGACCAGCACAAAAAAAAATCTGGGACTAGGCTAATGTTAAAGTGTGATCTACCCCAAACAGGACAGGGTTTCAGAAATGTAGTCGGTAGTTGTGGAGTCATGAGTAGTACTGTTGTTGTTTACATTGTCCTCTTTTTCCCTCACGTCCTGTCACGGTGGGATACTTCTACTTTTCAGGTTTCTATTGTTGTGTGGAGGAAGCAATAGCAATCGAATGAGCTGCAGTAGCGCTAGCTGCAGTGCCCGAGACAGACAGACAGGCAGGTGAGAGGTAGCACTACAGGTGGTGAGAGGAAGGCTAGGAGGACAGACGGCGGCCCAGGGAGAAGAAAAAAACGTTCTGGAGACGAATGTCTCCTGTCCTCCCCACCAGACAGACAGACATGTGGTGGGTTCACATAATATTTGTTTCCTTCCAAACACTGTCAGTCTGTCTGAGTAATAGCTGAGGCCTGTACCATTGCCAGATCTGGGTTACTGTAGGCTGCAGTCACTGAAGAAGACTGCTCTCTTTCATGGTGCTAGTGGCCAGATGAACAGTCGGCTGGTGCTCACCACAGGATGCAGGGGGAGATTATCTGCACATTTGGACTTGTCTGTCTGCTTCCTCCTGGATCTGCCTTCAGAATAGCCTGTTACACTGCATGATTACATCTGATTGATTTCGGGACGTTCCTTTTGTAAAATGCCCACTTCTGTTAGTTGCACCCTCTTCTCTTCGGCCCTCTCCTCCGCAGGTCTTTCTTTAGGCAGCCTCGGGGGCTTGAAGGGGGCCGCCTGTGGTGGTGGGTAGTATGGCTGTTTGAAGCTCGGTGTGGTTTGACAGGCTGGTCTTGTGGTGTGATGCAGGAACGGAAAGGGAGTTACTCTGTGCCAAATGTTAGCTGTTGGCTTGGCTGGCTCCATCAGGCCCAGAAATCAAAAGTGTCTTTTATGAGGTGTTGTAAAGAAGAAAGGCTGGTTTGAAGGAGTGTGCTGCTCTGCGCCTGTCTCAGACTGAAACGCCACGGGGACACAAGCGGTTACCAGTCCCACCTGCTGCCTGCCTGCCTTCCTGCTCTGGCTTGGGCTGCCCACCTTGTCTGGAAGTTGGAAGTGTCAACGTTTATTTTACAGGACACAGCAGGTGTAAAACAGTACAGTGAAATCTTTCCCAAACAATGCAGTATTTAACATCAAGGTAAGAGGGAATAATATCACTAAAATAAAATGAGTAATAGGAAGAACCATAGAAGGTAAGCTACTGTATATGCAGGGTCAGTACCAGGAGCATAGTTACAATCTGCAGGTACCCATACAACA
>NC_052322.1:18227036-18294536 GCF_016432855.1 Salvelinus namaycush
GTTGGAGAGACCTGCCCCAGACAGTGCCAGCCCCAGCCTGCCACCCCTGACCCCAGATAGACAGTGCTAAAGCCCCAAGCTGCCCATCCTCCCTTCTTCACACTGTGGATGTCTCTGGCATCAGAAAGAGCCAACAGACTGACAGACAGGAGAAAGGAGAGGTGAGGAGAGGAGGCCTGCCGAGAGGGGAGGCCTGCCGTGTGGCATCTGATGACCGCCGTTTGAACCCAGTTGGTCTGAATAATGATAATTATGAGTTTACATAACCAAGGTACTCTGTTCTGTGGGTGAAGGATGGGTCCCGGTCTCTCAGGGGCCCTGGGATGCGGGGGGACGGGGGTGTTCTGCCGGTCACTGGGACAACAACCAAACTTGGGACGAGTTTACTTAGTTAGTAGCAATGCAAATATCATGGTACAGTTATATGGACACTCAATCATTATGGCACTTTTTAATTGTAAGTTTACAAACATGTATTATGATAAATAGAATTGAAACTTGTATCTCATTATGGTAATTGGTGAAATAAGTATAGCCAGTTATAATTGTAATGGCACATGCCTGGGCAACTCCCGTCCTCGGGGGCCTGATTGGTGTCAAACTTTTGCCCCAGCCCCAGCTAACACACCTGACTCCAATAATCAACTAATCATGATCTTTAGTTAAAAAGGCAATTAGTTTAAATCAGGTGTGTTTGCTGGGGATGGGGGAGAAGTGTGACACCAATAAAGATCATCAGTATTTACCTGGCTAAAAGAGAAGGAATATAATATCTATTGTTTACAGGAAACTCATTGAACATTTTTAGATAAAGTTGTGTGGAAAAAGGACTGGGGGGGGGGGGGGATATACTCTATACACATTGGTAAAAAAATTATATTAATGAACAATCATTTTGATCTGAATGTGCAAATTGTCAAACAGATCCGCAAGGTAGATGGATTAGATGCACATCCATCACTCCAGTGTTAATGCTGAATTGTAACTATTTCGCCTCTATGGCCTATTTATTGCCTTACCTCCCTAATCTTACTACATTTGCACACGCTGTACATAGATTTTCCTATTGTGTTATTGACTGTACGTTTGTTTATTCCATGTGTAACTCTGTGTTGTTGTTTTTGTCGCACTGCTTTGCATTACCTTGGCCAGGTCGCAGTTGTAAATGAGAACTTGTTCTCAACTGGCCTACCAGGTTAAATAAAGGTGAAATAAAAAAATATATATATATTTTAAATATGTTATTGGACCATAAACAGATTTGGCTAATTAATCTATATGGTCCAAACAATGATTATCCAAATCAAATCAAATCAAATTTAATTTGATCCATGCTTCTTGGAAAATATATATAATAATTAATCAAACCTACAAGCAATACAAGACTCTATTATTATGGTGGGAGATTTTTTAAAAACATTTTAAATACCTCGTAAAGGACCGTAAAGGAAATCACACTACAAACTATCACCCTCATGCACTTAAGGAAACTCATACATGTGTTTCAGCATGTGTTCCCTGGACCGGTTGCCAACTGCATAGATTAATGACAAACTGTAGCAGTGAGTTCAATATGGTTCTTGGGGTGGGGTGGTTCAACCAGGAACCAAAAGGGTTCTACCTGGAACCAAAAAGTGTTCTCCTATGGGGACAGCCGAAGAACCCTTTTGGAACCCATATTTCTAAGTGTGTAGGGGAGGGCAGGGGGAGAGTTAGGGGAGGGCAGAGTGGAGATGTAGGGGAGGGCAGGGGGAGAGTTAGGGGAGGGCAGAGTGGAGATGTAGGGGAGGGCAGGGGGAGAGTTAGGGGAGGGCAGAGAGGAGATGTAGGGGAGGGCAGGGGGAGAGGTAGGGGAGGGCAGAGTGGAGATGTAGGGAGGGCAGAGTGGAGATGTAGGGAGGGCAGAGTGGAGATGTAGGGGAGGGCAGGGGGAGAGATAGGGGAGGGCAGAGTGGAGATGTAGGGGAGGGCAGAATGGAGAGGGTAGGGGAGGGCAGGGGGAGAGGTAGGGGAGGGCAGGGGGAGAGGTAAGGGAGGGCAGGGGGAGAGGTAGGGGGAGAGGTAGGGGAGGGCAGGGGGAGATGTAGGGGAGGGCAGAGTGGAGAGGGTAGGGGAGGGCAGAGTGGAGAGGGTAGGGGAGGGCAGGGGGAGAGGTAGGGGAGGGCAGGGGGAGAGGTAGGAGGAGAGGTAGGGGAGGGCAGGGGGAGAGGTAAGGGAGGGCAGGGGGAGAGGTAGGGGGAGAGGTAGGGGAGGGCAGGGGGAGAGGTAGGGGAGGGCAGGGGGAGAGGTAGGGGGAGAGGTAGGGGAGGGCAGGGGGAGAGGTAGGGGGAGAGGTAGGGGAGGGCAGGGGGAGAGGTAGGGGGAGAGGTAGGGGAGGGCAGGGGGAGATGTAGAGGAGGGCAGAATGGAGAGGGTAGGGGGAGAGGTAGGGGATGGCAGAGTGGAGATGTAGGGGAGGGCAGGGGGAGATGTAGGGGAGGGCAGAGTGGAGATGTAGGGGAGGGCAGGGGGAGAGGTAGGGGAGAGGTATGGGAGGGCAGGGGGAGAGGTAGGGGAGAGGTAGGGGAGGGCAGAGTGGAGATGTAGGGGAGGGCAGGGGGAGATGTAGGGGAGGGCAGGGGGAGATGTAGGGGAGGGCAGAGTGGAGAGGTAGGGGAGAGGTAGGGGAGGGCATGGGGAGAGGTAGGGGGGAGGTGGGGGAGAGGTAGGGAGAGGGCAGGGGGAGAGGTAGGGGTGGGCAGGGGGAGAGGTACGGGGAGAGGTACGAGGAGAGGCAGGGGAGAGGTAGGGGAGTGCAGAGTGGAGATGTAGGGGAGGGCAGGGGGAGAGGTAGGGGAGGGCAGAGTGGAGATGTAGGGGAGGGCAGGGGGAGAGTTAGGGGAGGGCAGGAGGAGAGGTAGGGGGAGAGGTAGGGGAGGGCAGGGGGAGAGGTAGGGGAGGGCAGGGGGAGAGGTAGGGGAGGGCAGGGGGAGAGGTAGGGGAGGGCAGGGGGAGAGGTAGGGGAGGGCAGGGGGAGAGGTAGGGGGAGAGGTAGGGGAGGGCAGGGGGAGAGGTAGGGGAGGGCAGGGGGAGAGGTAGGGGAGGGCAGGGGGAGAGGTAGGGGAGGGCAGGGGGAGAGGTAGGGGGAGGGCAGGGGGAGAGGTAGGGGGAGAGGTAGGGGAGGGCAGGGGGAGAGGTAGGGGAGGGCAGGGGGAGAGGTGGGGGGAGAGGCAGGGGAGAGGTAGGGGGAGAGGTAGGGGAGGGCAGAGTTGAGATGTAGGGGAGGGCAGGGGGAGAGGTAGGGGGAGAAGTAGGGGAAGAGGTAGGGGAGGGCAGGGGGAGAGGTAGGGGGAGAAGTAGGGGGAGAGGTAGGGGGAGAGGTAGGCCAGGGTGGGGGGAGAGGTAGGGGGAGAAGTAGGGGGAGAGGTAGGGGGAGAAGTAGAGGGAGAGGAAGGGGGAGGGGTAGGGGAGGGCAGGGGGAGAGGTAGGGGGATAAGTAGGGGGAGAGGTAGGGGAGGGCAGGGGGAGAGGTAGGGGGAGAGGTAGGCCAGGGTGGGGGGAGAGGTGAGCTGGAGAAGGAAGCGTCATCTGTGTCAGAGAACATGATGAAGACCACTGTGCAGCGAGGCCCACAGGCACACACATACGCACACACACGTAAATACTCAATAACCTCTCTGACAACCCCACTACTGAAACAGACACCCCCTTGGAGACAAAGCAGAGAAAAACAGACATGTATGCTCACCAAAAACAATAACTTGTTTTGTGTGCACAACTGTACATCCAGTCCTCTCTCTACCTCTCTCTCTCTACCTCTCTCTTTACCTCTCTCTCTCTACCTCTCTCTTTACCTCTCTCTCTCTACCTCTCTCTCTACCTCTCTCTCTCTACCTCTCTCTCTTTACCTCTCTCTCTCTACCTCTCTCTACCTCTCTCTCTCTACCTCTCTTTACCTCTCTCTCTCTCTCTACCTCTCTCTCTACCTCTCTCTCTCTACCCCTCTCTCTACCTCTCTCTATCTCTCTCTACCTCTCTCTCTCTACCTCTCTCTCTACCTCTCTCTCTACCTCTCTCTCTCTACCTCTCTCTCTCTACATCTCTCTCTCTCTACCTCTCTCTCTACCGCTCTCTCTCTACCTCTCTCTCTCTACCGCTCTCTCTCTACCTCTCTCTCTCTACCTCTCTCTCTCTACCTCTCTCTCTACCTCTCTCTCTTTACCTCTCTCTCTCTACCTCTCTCTCTCTACCTCTCTCTCTCTACCTCTCTCTCTACCTCTCTCTCTTTACCTCTCTCTCTCTACCTCTCTCTCTCTACCTCTCTCTCTCTACCTCTCTCTTTACCTCTCTCTCTCTACCTCTCTCTCTCTACCTCTCTTTACCTCTCTCTCTCTCTCTACCTCTCTCTCTACCTCTCTCTCTCTACATCTCTCTCTCTACCTCTCTCTCTACCCCTCTCTCTACCTCTCTCTATCTCTCTCTACCTCTCTCTCTACCTCTCTCTCTACCTCTCTCTCTCTACCTCTCTCTCTCTACATCTCTCTCTCTCTACCTCTCTCTCTACCGCTCTCTCTCTACCTCTCTCTCTCTACCGCTCTCTCTCTACCTCTCTCTCTACCTCTCTCTCTCTACCTCTCTCTCTACCTCTCTCTCTTTACCTCTCTCTCTCTACCTCTCTCTCTCTACCTCTCTCTCTCTACCTCTCTCTCTCTACCTCTCTCTTTACCTCTCTCTCTCTACCTCTCTCTCTCTACCTCTCTCTCTACCTCTCTCTCTCTACCTCTCTCTCTCTACATCTCTCTCTCTACATCTCTCTCTCTACCGCTCTCTCTCTACCGCTCTCTCTCTACCTCTCTCTCTACCTCTCTCTCTCTACCTCTCTCTCTCTACCTCTCTCTCTCTACCTCTCTCTCTCTACCTCTCTCTCTCTCTCTCTCTCTACCTCTCTCTCTCTCTCTCTCTACCTCTCTCTCTCTACCTCTCTCTCTACCTCTCTCTCTCTACATCTCTATCTCTACCTCTCTCTCTCTACCTCTCTCTATACCTCTCTCTATACCTCTCTCTCTACCTCTCTCTCTACCTCTCTCTCTCTCTACCTCTCTCTCTACCTCTCTCTCTCTCTACCTCTCTCTCTACCTCTCTCTCTCTACCTCTCTCTCTCTACCTCTCTCTCTCTACCTCTCTCTCTCTACCTCTCTCTGCTGACCATAACGCTACACACTGAAAAACGCTGATGTTCAAACACATTGATTTACTGGCACGTTAATGGGTTGTAAATAATGCAACACAGGGGTTTGAACAGGTTCAGAGAACAGAACCGAAAACCCGAAAATAATGTCATTATTCAAGGAACAGAAACAGAACAGGAACGAAAGTGATCCATACCGTTCCGGAAACTAACCGTAATTTTAAAAGCATGGGAACCGGTTAATAACGGTCTTTTACGTTCCAGGCATTTCTTTCTAGTCCCCCCCCCCCAAAAAACACAACAAAACGCCTATGCAAAGCCCTCAGTCTGTCACTCAGAAACATATTCTAGTTTCTGCCTGCCAGCTGAAAGTCTTTGCCAGTGTGTCTGCATGTTTAGGCTACATGCCCGTCCCCCTTCCGAAGCATAGGTTACTGACTGTGCTGACGTTACCATAGGTTACTGACTGTACTGACGTTACCATAGGTTACTGACTGTACTGACGTTACCATAAGTTACTGACTGTACTGACGTTACCATAGGTTACTGACTGTACTGACGTTACCATAGGTTACTGACTGTACTGACGTTACCATAGGTTACTGACTGTACTGACGTTACCATAGGTTACTGACTGTACTGACGTTACCATAGGTTACTGACTGTACTGACGTTACCATAGGTTACTGACTGTACTGACGTTACCATAGGTTACTGACTGTGCTGACATTACCATAGGTTACTGACTGTACTGACGTTACCATAGGTTACTGACTGTACTGACGTTACCATAGGTTACTGACTGTACTGACGTTACCATAGGTTACTGACTCTACCATAGGTCACTGACTGTACTGACGTTACCATAGGTTACTGACTCTACTGACGTTACCATAGGTCACTGACTGTGCTGACGTTACCATAGGTTAATGACTCTGCTGACGTTACCATAGGTTACTGACTGTACTGACGTTACCATAGGTTACTGACTGTGCTGACGTTACCATAGGTTATTGACTGTACTGACGTTACCATAGGTTACTGACTGTACTGACGTTACCATAGGTTAATGACTCTACTGACGTTACCATAGGTTACTGACTGTACTGACGTTACCATAGGTTACTGACTGTACTGACGTTACCATAGGTTACTGACTGTGCTGACGTTACCATAGGTTATTGACTGTACTGACGTTACCATAGGTTACTGACTGTACTGACGTTACACACGTGCTTCAGAAGATAGGCAGAGCGGTTTTTATTTAGCTACAGAAGAATGGATGAACTTGTTCAGTGTTAGTTAAGGATACAATGGACCTAGTTATCACATATCACTTTGGATTTATTAACTACAAAAAGGTAAGATGTGTTTTTAATTCTGGTGCCACTCTGCAAACAAAAGGTTGTTAGCTAGCTAGCTTAAAGGACATCAAAAACTCCTCCATAGAAGCCGCTCCTCCTAGGTATAATTCTACACCCTAATTTGGAAAATGCATGTCATAACAAGATGCCCAGGGCTTCCCCACCTGCATGTAGGCTGCATGTAAACAACTAGCTTGCCTGCTCTATCCGCACTGATTGGTGAAGTAATTTAATGAGCTATACTGAACAAAAATATAAACGCAACATGCGACAACTTCAACTATTTTACTAAGTTACAATTCATATAAGGAAATCAGTCAATTGAAATAAAACTCATTAGGCCCTAATCTATGGATTTCACTTGACTGGGCAGGGGCACAGCCATGGGTTGGACTGGGAGGGCATAGGTCCACCCACATGGGAGCCAGGCACACCCACTGGGGATCCAGGTCCAGCCAATCAGAATGCATTTTTTTCCAACAAAAGGTCTTTATTACAGACAGAAATACTCCTCAGTGTCATCAGCTGTCCAGGTGGCTGGTCTTAGACGATCCAGCAGGTGAAAAAGGCCTGATGTGGAAGTCCTGGGCTGGCGTGGTTGCACGTATCTGCGAGTTGTGAGGCCAGCTGGACGTACTGCTAAATTCTCTAAAGAAACGTTGGAGGTGGCTTATGGTAGAGAAATAAACATTAAATTCTCTGCCAACAACTCTGGTGGACATTCGTGCAGTCAGCCTGCCAATTGCACACTCCCTCAAAACTTGAGACATCTGTGGCATAGTGTTGTGTAACAAAGCCTTTTATTGTCCCCAGCACAAGGTGCACATGTGTAATGATCTTGCTGTTTAATCAGCTTCTTGATATGCCACACCTGTCAGGTGGCTGTATTATCTGGCAAAGAGAAATGCTCACTAACAGGGATGTAAACAACATTTGAGAGAAATAAGCTTTTTGTGCGTATGGAACATTTCTGGGATCTTTTATTTCAGCGCATGAAACATGGGACCAACACTTTACATGTTGCGTTAAAATTTTGGTTCAGTATAAATGTACAAAACAGGTTAAAAAAGGAACAGAAAATAACAATATGAACCGGTACTTTTCGAACTGGTTCAGAACTTTATTTAGCTGGTTGGAACAGTGGAACGGAACAAAAAATATAAAAGTTTTGTTGAGAAGTCAACAAAAAAAACTATTGAAAAATGATTTAGGTTCCAACCAGATGCAACATGAACCAGCAGCAGAATCATGTATTTGTGGTATTTGCAGGTTAACAGTAGTCCTGTACAGAGAGAGAGAGAGAGAGAGAGAGAGAGAGAGAGAGAGAGAGAGAGAGAGAGAGAGAGAGAGAGAGAGAGAGAGAGAGAGAGAGAGAGAGAGAGAGAGAGAGAGAGAGAGAGAGAGAGAGAGAGAGAGAGAGAGAGAGAGAGAGAGAGAGAGAGAGAGAGAGAGAGAGAGCTCCTCCAACATTTGCCATAGCTTCATAGAGCTCTACAAAGACACAAGGAGTTTTAACACCCACTACTTACACACCTCCACTAGCTAATCGGACATCTCAAAGGTCGCTGCAGAATAGCGAATATAGATTATCTATTTCTTTACTTTGTAGCAGCAGAATATTCCTTCCTTATAGCGGGAAAAAACGGGAACGAGGGAGAGGGAGGAAGAAAGAGTGGAGGGTGAGGCAGGCAGGGATCAGATAGAGAGCAGAGGAGACCAAAGCAGAGCAGAGGAGACCAGAACAGAGCAGAGGTCACCTATTTCGAGACCAGAGCAGGGGAGACCAGAGCAGAGCAGGCCAGAGCAGGGCAGAGGAGACCAGAGCAGAGCAGGCCAGAGCACAGGAGACCAGAGCTACGTAGGCCATAGCAGAGGAGACCAGAGCAGAGCAGGCAGAAAGCAGGTCCCCTCATCTCCCCTCCCAGTCTCTCCATTGCATACCGTCGCCACTGTGGGGTCTCCTCTCCTTTCTTTGTTCTGTAATTCAGTCAGGGGGCTACAGTAAGCGGAGGGAATTACATAGATGGCACTCCCACGCTGAGTGTCCAGGACCCTCATGGCCTCCCTCTAAGATTATAGAGCCATGCTGGCATTTAGGAGGTGTACAACAGAGCAGGGTGTGTGTGGGTGCATCCTGACCCTCTCACTGTGAGTCTCAGCATAACTTCCGTCCCCTCTCTTGTCCTCGCAGCAGACAGTGGCTCAAGCGGCAGAGCACTGTGGGAAGTTGCGTTGTAATGGAGGGGCGGTGGCCGCCGTCACACCGCGGCTGATTGCTACCTGGCGCCCCTCCTCTCAGTCAGTCATTCACTACCTCTCCATCATACACACAGACGGAGAGAGACAGAAGTGGCCCCACCACACTGTTGTATGTGACCGCTGTAGTCAGTTCTGGTCATTCAAAGTGGTTATGAATGATGGGGCTGGAACAAGGAGTCTCGTCTCTAAACGTTAAAGCAGTTAGAGAACCAGGCCTGATGTATCCTGCCTCCAGGAGTAGAGGTCAGCATAGAGAGTGATAGAGTATTGACGAATGGGAGTAGTTTGAAGACAGATCATTCTACACTATGGAGCTGGGGAGAGAATGATGGCTCTTAACAGGTTTGTGGGAAGGAACTGAAGAAAGATACATAGCTGTCTGCTCTTCCTCCCTGATGCCCATGTCTGTCTGTCTGTCTGTCTGTCTGTCTGTCTGTCTGTCTGTCTGTCTGTCTGTCTGTCTGTCTGTCTGTCTGTCTGTCTGTCTGTCTGTCTGTCTGTCTGTCTGTCTGTCTGTCTGTCTCTCTGTCTCTCTGTCTCTCTGTCTCTCTGTCTCTCTGTCTCTCTGTCTCTCTGTCTGTCTCCGTGGACCCTGCATCTGCCTCTGCCTGTCTTCCTCTGACACTGTGACCAGTAATGAGAACCATTCTCCAGTCTGCATGTGAAGAGTTAATAACACAGCCGCCCATCAACAGGCTTGTGATGGAGAGGGAGGGAGGGTGTGTGTGTGTGTGTGTGTTTGTGAGGAGAGAGCCTCCCCGGCACGCTTAGGGTTGTCTGTCGGCGAGGGGGGTATTGATTTAGACAGACTAGCCAGACAGAGAAGGGCATTCTGGTGTAGCAGAGGTGTGTGTGTGTGTGTGTGTGTGTGTGTGTGTGTGTGTGTGTGTGTGTGTGTGTGTGTGTGTGTGTTTTTGTGTGTGTGTGTGTGTGTGTGTGTGTGTGTGTGGGCGTGGGCGTGGGCGTGGGCGTGGGCGTGGGCGTGTGTGTGTCAGTGTTATTTTCAGATATATTACCATCTTTGTTGACACGTCTGCCTTTGTGTGTGTATGTGTGTGTATGTGCGTGTTTGTTTGTTCTTTGTCTCTGTGTCCCTCCCTCCTCCACAGTGCGTGGTGTACATACAGATGGTGAGTTTGGCTGCAGCCCACCCCACTGCTCCGGTGGGTTGGGGTGTGTGTGGAGGGCTGGGCTGGGGTGAGGTGTGGAGAGCAGCAGGGGACGAGGGCAGCAAGGGATGGGAGGGAGGGGTGGGGTGTTAGTAGAGGGGGATTGACAACCGAACCGGCTCAGGTGGCACAGAGACATTCTACTCAGATCCCTCCACAATACCCGTCTCTCTCTTTCCCTCACTCTATTTCCCGGTCTCTCTCTTTCCCTTTCTCTCTCTCTCGTTCTCTCTCTCAATTTAATTCAATTGGCTTTATTGGCATGGGAAACATATGTTTACATTGGCAAAGCAAGTGAAGTAGATAATAAACAAAAGTGAAATAAACAATCAGAAATTAATATTAAACATTACACTCACAAAAGTTTGAAAGGAATAGACATTTCAAATGTCATATTACGGCTATGTACAGTGTTGCGACTATGTGCAAATAGTTGAAGTACAAGAGGGAAAATAAATAAGCATAAATATGGGTTGTATTTACAATGGTGTTTGTTCTTCATTGGTTGCCCTTTTTTGTGGCAACAGGTCACCTATTTCGCTGCTGTGATGGCACACTATGGTATTTCACCTAATAGATATGCGAGTTTATCAAAATTGCATTTGTTTTCAAATTCTTTATGGGTCTGAGGGAAATATGTGTCTCTAACATGGTCATACATTTGGAAGGAGGTTAGGAAGTGCAGCTCAGTCTCCACCTCATCTCCCTCTCTCTCTCCCTTCCTCTCTATTTCTCTCTCTCTCTGTGTGCTTGGACTGGGAGCTAGCAGAAATGCATCAGTGAGAACAGACTCCGTTAATACACAACTGATGCACCACCTGTGATGCAGCAGGACGTCACACAGATGAGGATTGTTCCTCCCTCACCTGATCCCCTCTGACCAGTACGACTACTGGGTATGTTTCCTACAACCACGTGTATGACTCTCTTAATTCACTACTATACCATGGAAGGCTGGGGAATATAGGAACAGGTGTGTGTGGTGGTAAAAAGGGAGAAAGGGAGGGAGGGAGAGAGAGAGAGAGCAGAAGAGAGAGAGAAAGAGAGTTAGAAAGAGAGAGAGAGAGAGAAAGAGAGAAATAGAGAGAGAGAAAGAGAGATAGAAAGAGAGAGTGAGAGAAAGAGAGAGAGAAAAATAGAAAGTCCCCCAGTCTCTTTGTTTGATGAGGTGTTATAGGAGAGAATATAATGAGATGAAACTCTCTCTCTCTCTCTCTCTCTCTCTCTCTCTCTCTCTCTCTCTCTCTCTCTACTCTCTCTCTCTCTCTCTCTCTCTCTCTCTCTACTCTCTCTCTCTCTCTACTCTCTCTCTCTACTCTCGGGACAGTTTCCTTAGTTGAACTGTTTACTAACCAGGGCAAGTTACTAGCTTTAGATACCGTAGGGTGCAAAATGCAAGACACACATTCTCTCTCAGAAGAATTGATTTAGCCGATTATATACAGTACGGTAGGCTACATGTATGATGGGCGACAGGTAGCCTAGTGGATAAGAGCAAAAGGTCACGAGTTTGAATCCCCGAGCTGTCGTTATGCCCTTGAGCAAGGCATTTAACCCTAATCGCTCCTGTAAGTCGCTCTGGATAAGAGCGTCTGCTAAATGACTAAAATGTCAATGAGGTCTGCAACTCACAAGGCTTTGTTACAGCAGGCTGAAACCACACAGTATGGAGCTGATGCTCTTTCTCTACCACAAAACCCTCACAGCAGGATTCTAACTGAACATCTCTCCACCACATCCATCATCCTGTGGCCCTTTCAATTACACAACTCTGATCTTGTCAGGACCAAATATCTCACTGCACTCTGGTCCTGCCGTTATCAAATATCCCATTTACAAGTGCAGAGCTAATATTTCACCAGGCTGTCTGCCTCTCTGTGGCTCTGCTTTAAATCACTGGCCTTATCTACTCCATACTCCTTCTCATATTATTTGTCCTACATTTTGCATGGCGGATACGATGTGATATACAGTGATCCACATTCATCTTTTATCTGTGAGGGTATGCATAAGTACCTGCGTAGACGACTGTGAGAATGCTGTTCTCTCTAGGCTCTCCCTGCATGAGGCCGGCTCAGCACTGAGCTCTCCTCTAGTGACTTCCATTAACCAGCCTCCGGCTGTTCCTTATACCGCTAGCTATTACACTGGAATTACTGCTGCATAGGGACACAACACACACACACATGAGCACACACACACACGCATAGTCACATACACGTGGTCTTCGGCTGTCCCCGTAGGAGAACCCGTTTTGGTTCCAGGCAAAACACTTTTTGCTCCCAGGTAGAACCATTTTGGGTTCAATGTAGAACCCACTGTGGGAAGGGTTCTACATGGAACCCAAAAGGGTTCGACCTGGAACCAACAAAGGTTCTTCAAAGGGTTCTACTATGGGGACAGCCGAAGAACCCTTTGAGGTTCTAGATAGCACCTTTTATTCTAAGAGTGTGTAGATATGAATGCCACAAGAATTACACATGTATGGATTTTTATGCATAGTTTTCTCTTTATTCAACCCGCCCACCGCCCACCCGCCCACCGCCCACAGCCCACCGCCCACCCGCCCTTTGTTCACACAATATTTCATGACCCTAAACACGCCAGAGGGTTATGAGTCAACCCGCGCATCACTAACACACAC
This sequence comes from Salvelinus namaycush, assembly GCF_016432855.1. Taxonomy (NCBI): domain Eukaryota; kingdom Metazoa; phylum Chordata; class Actinopteri; order Salmoniformes; family Salmonidae; genus Salvelinus; species Salvelinus namaycush. The sequence continues at coordinate 18,239,640 of NC_052322.1, forward strand.
GCCCGCACATACACACACACACAACACTGACTGATTTGCATCCTATCAAACAGCACCTGTCTGCCAATAACGTGTCACGTCATCTCCGTGGACCTGCCAATCAGGGGAGAGGAGATACAGGCAGAATGGAGGGATATTGCCTGTAGCCACTCTGCAGCTCTCTACTCTCTACACAAACAGCACATTAGCATATCAATAAAAACATGAGTTACCTCACACTTTCACAGGGTTGGTTAACTCCTGATATTCCTCAGGTCTCAACCGAAAGAGGTAAATCCGCTTTCGTTTTAATGCACCACACTGCTTGAACAATTTGCAGATTTCATTCAAATTGGATGTTCTGGTGCCGATCAGGCAGTTTAGAGCGTTTCTCAGTTTCGCAGAGAAATGTAACTGTTGTTTTTGATTGTGTGTGTGCATATTTTTTGTGAATTTTAACATGTATTTAATTTTAACATGTACTACATGTGTAGTTTTGAATGCGTATATAGTATCTTGATGTGTATTGTGTACACAGGCTTCACCTGGAAATGAGACCCTCAGTCTCAGTGTTGACTCCCTGTTAAAACAAAGGTTCTATCAAAACAGGCCTCTATAGGGACACGCTACGTTACTGCCACAAATCACTATGAGAAGCCTTCTGCATTTCCCCTCTGCTTGGAAAGAAGAGAGAGGAGACTTCAGACTGAACGGACAACACTGAACAGGACAGAACATGTAGACTCGGTTCATCAAGCACTACAGATCTGGCTGGCAGCTCTGTCGGGGTGGAGAGACAGAGAGATGAGTGAGAGAGAGGCAGTGTGGGATGAGTCCTCCCTGCAGTCCTGTTCTGATAGAGGGGAGAAGGAGAGGAGAGAGTAAAGTCGGATGAGATAGAGAGGGAGGAAGAGGGAGGAAGAGGAGAGAGTAATGTCAGATGAGATGGAGAGAGGGAGGAAGAGGAGAGAGTAAAGTCAGATGAGATAGAGAGAGGGAGGAAGAGGAGAGAGTAAAGTCAGATGAGATGGAGAGAGGAAGAGGAGAGAGTAAAGTCAGATGAGATGGAGAGAGGGAGGAAGAGAAGAGAGTAAAGTCAGATGAGATGGAGAGAGGGAGGAAGAGGAGAGAGTAAAGTCAGATGAGATTGAGAGAGGGAGGAAGAGGAGAGAGTAAAGTCAGATGAGATAGAGAGAGGGAGGAAGAGGAGAGAGTAAAGTCAGATGAGATAGAGAGAGGGAGGAAGAGGAGAGGAAGAGGAGAGAGTAAAGTCAGATGAGATAGAGAGAGGGAGGAAGAGGAGAGGAAGAGGAGAGAGTAAAGTCAGATGAGATGGAGAGAGGGAGGAAGAGGAGAGGAAGAGGAGAGAGTAAAGTCAGATGAGATAGAGAGAGGGAGGAAGAGGAGAGGAAGAGGAGAGAGTAAAGTCAGATGAGATGGAGAGAGGGAGGAAGAGGAGAGGAAGAGGAGAGAGTAAAGTCAGATGAGATGGAGAGAGGGAGGAAGAGGAGAGGAAGAGGAGAGAGTAAAGTCAGATGAGATGGAGAGAGGGAGGAAGAGGAGAGGAAGAGGAGAGAGTAAAGTCAGATGAGATGGAGAGAGGGAGGAAGAGGAGAGGAAGAGGAGAGAGTAAAGTCAGATGAGATAGAGAGAGGGAGGAAGAGGAGAGGAAGAAGAGAGAGTAAAGTCAGATGAGATGGAGAGAGGGAGGAAGAGGAGAGGAAGAGGAGAGAGTAAAGTCAGATGAGATGGAGAGAGGGAGGAAGAGGAGAGAGTAAAGTCAGATGAGATGGAGAGAGGGAGGGAGGAAGAGGAGAGGAAGAGGAGAGAGTAAAGTCAGATGAGACGGAGAGAGAGAGGGAGGAAAAGGAGAGGAAGAGGAGAGAGTAAAGTCAGATGAGATAGAGAGAGGGAGGAAGAGGAGAGAGTAAAGTCAGATGAGATAGAGAGAGGGAGGAAGAGGAGAGAGTAAAGTCAGATGAGATGGAGAGAGGGAGGAAGAGGAGAGAGTAAAGTCAGATGAGATAGAGAGAGGGAGGAAGAGGAGAGAGTAAAGTCAGATGAGATAGAGAGAGGGAGGAAGAGGAGAGAGTAAAGTCAGATGAGATGGAGAGAGGGAGGAAGAGGAGAGAGTAAAGTCAGATGAGATGGAGAGTGGGAGGAAGAGGAGAGGAAGAGGAGAGAGTAAAGTCAGATGAGATGGAGAGAGGGAGGAAGAGGAGAGGAAGAGTAAAGTCAGATGAGATGGAGAGAGGGAGGAAGAGGAGAAAGTAAAGTCAGATGAGATGGAGAGAGGGAGGGAGGAAGAGGAGAGGAAGAGGAGAGAGTAAAGTCAGATGAGATGGAGAGAGGGAGGAAGAGGAGAGGAAGAGGAGAGAGTAAAGTCAGATGAGATGGAGAGAGGGAGGAAGAGGAGAGGAAGAGGAGAGAGTAAAGTCAGATGAGATGGAGAGAGGGAGGAAGAGGAGAGAGTAAAGTCAGATGAGATGGAGAGAGGGAGGAAGAGGAGAGGAAGAGGAGAGAGTAAAGTCAGATGAGATAGAGAGAGGGAGGAAGAGGAGAGAGTAAAGTCAGATGAGATGGAGAGAGGGAGGAAGAGGAGAGGAAGAGGAGAGAGTAAAGTCAGATGAGATCGAGAGAGGGAGGAAGAGGAGAGAGGAAAGTCAGATGAGATAGAGAAAGGGAGGAAGAGGAGAGAGTAAAGTCAGATGAGATAGAGAAAGGGAGGAAGAGGAGAGAGTAAAGTCAGATGAGATGGAGAGAGGGAGGAAGAGGAGAGAGTAAAGTCAGATGAGATGGAGAGAGGGAGGAAGAGGAGAGAGGAAAGTCAGATGAGATAGAGAAAGGGAGGAAGAGGAGAGAGTAAAGTCAGATGAGATGGAGAGAGGGAGGAAGAGGAGAGGAAGAGGAGAGAGTAAAGTGAGATGAGATAGAGAAAGGGAGGAAGAGGAGAGAGTAAAGTCAGATGAGATGGAGAGAGGGAGGAAGAGGAGAGGAAGAGGAGAGAGTAAAGTCAGATGAGATCGAGAGAGGGAGGAAGAGGAGAGGAAGAGGAGAGGAAGAGGAGAGAGTAAAGTCAGATGAGATAGAGAGAGGGAGGAAGAGGAGAGGAAGAGGAGAGAGTAAAGTCAGATGAGATGGAGAGAGGGAGGAAGAGGAGAGAGTAAAGTCAGATGAGATAGAGAGAGGGAGGAAGAGGAGAGGAAGAGGAGAGAGTAAAGTCAGATGAGATGGAGAGAGGGAGGAAGAGGAGAGAGTAAAGTCAGATGAGATTGAGAGAGGGAGGAAGAGGAGAGAGTAAAGTCAGATGAGATGGAGAGAGGGAGGAAGAGGAGAGGAAGAGGAGAGAGTAAAGTCAGATGAGATAGAGAGAGGGAGGAAGAGGAGAGGAAGAGGAGAGAGTAAAGTCAGATGAGATAGAGAGAGGGAGGAAGAGGAGAGGAAGAGGAGAGAGTAAAGTCAGATGAGATGGAGAGAGGGAGGAAGAGGAGAGGAAGAGGAGAGAGTAAAGTCAGATGAGATAGAGAGAGGGAGGAAGAGGAGAGGAAGAGGAGAGAGTAAAGTCAGATGAGATGGAGAGAGGGAGGAAGAGGAGAGGAAGAGGAGAGAGTAAAGTCAGATGAGATGGAGAGAGGGAGGAAGAGGAGAGGAAGAGGAGAGAGTAAAGTCAGATGAGATGGAGAGAGGGAGGAAGAGGAGAGGAAGAGGAGAGAGTAAAGTCAGATGAGATGGAGAGAGGGAGGAAGAGGAGAGGAAGAGGAGAGAGTAAAGTCAGATGAGATAGAGAGAGGGAGGAAGAGGAGAGGAAGAAGAGAGAGTAAAGTCAGATGAGATGGAGAGAGGGAGGAAGAGGAGAGAGTAAAGTCAGATGAGATGGAGAGAGGGAGGAAGAGGAGAGGAAGAGGAGAGAGTAAAGTCAGATGAGATGGAGAGAGGGAGGAAGAGGAGAGGAAGAGTAAAGTCAGATGAGATGGAGAGAGGGAGGAAGAGGAGAGAGTAAAGTCAGATGAGATGGAGAGAGGGAGGAAGAGGAGAGGAAGAGGAGAGAGTAAAGTCAGATGAGATGGAGAGAGGGAGGAAGAGGAGAGGAAGAGGAGAGAGTAAAGTCAGATGAGATGGAGAGAGGGAGGAAGAGGAGAGGAAGAGGAGAGAGTAAAGTCAGATGAGATGGAGAGAGGGAGGAAGAGGAGAGAGTAAAGTCAGATGAGATGGAGAGAGGGAGGAAGAGGAGAGAGTAAAGTCAGATGAGATAGAGAGAGGGAGGAAGAGGAGAGAGTAAAGTCAGATGAGATAGAGAGAGGGAGGAAGAGGAGAGAGTAAAGTCAGATGAGATGGAGAGAGGGAGGAAGAGGAGAGAGTAAAGTCAGATGAGATAGAGAGAGGGAGGAAGAGGAGAGAGTAAAGTCAGATGAGATAGAGAGAGGGAGGAAGAGGAGAGAGTAAAGTCAGATGAGATGGAGAGAGGGAGGAAGAGGAGAGGAAGAGGAAAGAGTAAAGTCAGATGAGATCGAGAGAGGGAGGAAGAGGAGAGAGGAAACTCAGATGAGATAGAGAAAGGGAGGAAGAGGAGAGAGTAAAGTCAGATGAGATAGAGAAAGGGAGGAAGAGGAGAGAGTAAAGTCAGATGAGATGGAGAGAGGGAGGAAGAGGAGAGAGTAAAGCCAGATGAGATGGAGAGAGGGAGGAAGAGGAGAGAGTAAAGTCAGATGAGATGGAGAGAGGGAGGAAGAGGAGAGAGGAAAGTCAGACGAGATAGAGAAAGGGAGGAAGAGGAGAGAGTAAAGTCAGATGAGATGGAGAGAGGGAGGAAGAGGAGAGGAAGAGGAGAGAGTAAAGTCAGATGAGATAGAGAGAGGGAGGAAGAGGAGAGGAAGAGTAAAGTCAGATGAGATGGAGAGAGGGAGGAAGAGGAGAAAGTAAAGTCAGATGAGATGGAGAGAGGGAGGGAGGAAGAGGAGAGGAAGAGGAGAGAGTAAAGTCAGATGAGATGGAGAGAGGGAGGAAGAGGAGAGGAAGAGGAGAGAGTAAAGTCAGATGAGATGGAGAGAGGGAGGAAGAGGAGAGGAAGAGGAGAGAGTAAAGTCAGATGAGATGGAGAGAGGGAGGAAGAGGAGAGAGTAAAGTCAGATGAGATGGAGAGAGGGAGGAAGAGGAGAGGAAGAGGAGAGAGTAAAGTCAGATGAGATAGAGAGAGGGAGGAAGAGGAGAGAGTAAAGTCAGATGAGATGGAGAGAGGGAGGAAGAGGAGAGGAAGAGGAGAGAGTAAAGTCAGATGAGATCGAGAGAGGGAGGAAGAGGAGAGAGGAAAGTCAGATGAGATAGAGAAAGGGAGGAAGAGGAGAGAGTAAAGTCAGATGAGATAGAGAAAGGGAGGAAGAGGAGAGAGTAAAGTCAGATGAGATGGAGAGAGGGAGGAAGAGGAGAGAGTAAAGTCAGATGAGATGGAGAGAGGGAGGAAGAGGAGAGAGGAAAGTCAGATGAGATAGAGAAAGGGAGGAAGAGGAGAGAGTAAAGTCAGATGAGATGGAGAGAGGGAGGAAGAGGAGAGGAAGAGGAGAGAGTAAAGTGAGATGAGATAGAGAAAGGGAGGAAGAGGAGAGAGTAAAGTCAGATGAGATGGAGAGAGGGAGGAAGAGGAGAGGAAGAGGAGAGAGTAAAGTCAGATGAGATCGAGAGAGGGAGGAAGAGGAGAGGAAGAGGAGAGGAAGAGGAGAGAGTAAAGTCAGATGAGATAGAGAGAGGGAGGAAGAGGAGAGGAAGAGGAGAGAGTAAAGTCAGATGAGATGGAGAGAGGGAGGAAGAGGAGAGAGTAAAGTCAGATGAGATAGAGAGAGGGAGGAAGAGGAGAGGAAGAGGAGAGAGTAAAGTCAGATGAGATGGAGAGAGGGAGGAAGAGGAGAGAGTAAAGTCAGATGAGATTGAGAGAGGGAGGAAGAGGAGAGAGTAAAGTCAGATGAGATGGAGAGAGGGAGGAAGAGGAGAGGAAGAGGAGAGAGTAAAGTCAGATGAGATAGAGAGAGGGAGGAAGAGGAGAGGAAGAGGAGAGAGTAAAGTCAGATGAGATAGAGAGAGGGAGGAAGAGGAGAGGAAGAGGAGAGAGTAAAGTCAGATGAGATGGAGAGAGGGAGGAAGAGGAGAGGAAGAGGAGAGAGTAAAGTCAGATGAGATAGAGAGAGGGAGGAAGAGGAGAGGAAGAGGAGAGAGTAAAGTCAGATGAGATGGAGAGAGGGAGGAAGAGGAGAGGAAGAGGAGAGAGTAAAGTCAGATGAGATGGAGAGAGGGAGGAAGAGGAGAGGAAGAGGAGAGAGTAAAGTCAGATGAGATGGAGAGAGGGAGGAAGAGGAGAGGAAGAGGAGAGAGTAAAGTCAGATGAGATGGAGAGAGGGAGGAAGAGGAGAGGAAGAGTAAAGTCAGATGAGATGGAGAGAGGGAGGAAGAGGAGAGAGTAAAGTCAGATGAGATGGAGAGAGGGAGGAAGAGGAGAGGAAGAGGAGAGAGTAAAGTCAGATGAGATGGAGAGAGGGAGGAAGAGGAGAGGAAGAGGAGAGAGTAAAGTCAGATGAGATGGAGAGAGGGAGGAAGAGGAGAGGAAGAGGAGAGAGTAAAGTCAGATGAGATGGAGAGAGGGAGGAAGAGGAGAGAGTAAAGTCAGATGAGATGGAGAGAGGGAGGAAGAGGAGAGAGTAAAGTCAGATGAGATAGAGAGAGGGAGGAAGAGGAGAGAGTAAAGTCAGATGAGATAGAGAGAGGGAGGAAGAGGAGAGAGTAAAGTCAGATGAGATGGAGAGAGGGAGGAAGAGGAGAGAGTAAAGTCAGATGAGATAGAGAGAGGGAGGAAGAGGAGAGAGTAAAGTCAGATGAGATAGAGAGAGGGAGGAAGAGGAGAGAGTAAAGTCAGATGAGATGGAGAGAGGGAGGAAGAGGAGAGGAAGAGGAAAGAGTAAAGTCAGATGAGATCGAGAGAGGGAGGAAGAGGAGAGAGGAAACTCAGATGAGATAGAGAAAGGGAGGAAGAGGAGAGAGTAAAGTCAGATGAGATAGAGAAAGGGAGGAAGAGGAGAGAGTAAAGTCAGATGAGATGGAGAGAGGGAGGAAGAGGAGAGAGTAAAGCCAGATGAGATGGAGAGAGGGAGGAAGAGGAGAGAGTAAAGTCAGATGAGATGGAGAGAGGGAGGAAGAGGAGAGAGGAAAGTCAGACGAGATAGAGAAAGGGAGGAAGAGGAGAGAGTAAAGTCAGATGAGATGGAGAGAGGGAGGAAGAGGAGAGGAAGAGGAGAGAGTAAAGTCAGATGAGATAGAGAGAGGGAGGAAGAGGAGAGGAAGAGTAAAGTCAGATGAGATGGAGAGAGGGAGGAAGAGGAGAAAGTAAAGTCAGATGAGATGGAGAGAGGGAGGGAGGAAGAGGAGAGGAAGAGGAGAGAGTAAAGTCAGATGAGATGGAGAGAGGGAGGAAGAGGAGAGGAAGAGGAGAGAGTAAAGTCAGATGAGATGGAGAGAGGGAGGAAGAGGAGAGGAAGAGGAGAGAGTAAAGTCAGATGAGATGGAGAGAGGGAGGAAGAGGAGAGAGTAAAGTCAGATGAGATGGAGAGAGGGAGGAAGAGGAGAGGAAGAGGAGAGAGTAAAGTCAGATGAGATAGAGAGAGGGAGGAAGAGGAGAGAGTAAAGTCAGATGAGATGGAGAGAGGGAGGAAGAGGAGAGGAAGAGGAGAGAGTAAAGTCAGATGAGATCGAGAGAGGGAGGAAGAGGAGAGAGGAAAGTCAGATGAGATAGAGAAAGGGAGGAAGAGGAGAGAGTAAAGTCAGATGAGATAGAGAAAGGGAGGAAGAGGAGAGAGTAAAGTCAGATGAGATGGAGAGAGGGAGGAAGAGGAGAGAGTAAAGTCAGATGAGATGGAGAGAGGGAGGAAGAGGAGAGAGGAAAGTCAGATGAGATAGAGAAAGGGAGGAAGAGGAGAGAGTAAAGTCAGATGAGATGGAGAGAGGGAGGAAGAGGAGAGGAAGAGGAGAGAGTAAAGTGAGATGAGATAGAGAAAGGGAGGAAGAGGAGAGAGTAAAGTCAGATGAGATGGAGAGAGGGAGGAAGAGGAGAGGAAGAGGAGAGAGTAAAGTCAGATGAGATCGAGAGAGGGAGGAAGAGGAGAGGAAGAGGAGAGGAAGAGGAGAGAGTAAAGTCAGATGAGATAGAGAGAGGGAGGAAGAGGAGAGGAAGAGGAGAGAGTAAAGTCAGATGAGATGGAGAGAGGGAGGAAGAGGAGAGAGTAAAGTCAGATGAGATAGAGAGAGGGAGGAAGAGGAGAGGAAGAGGAGAGAGTAAAGTCAGATGAGATGGAGAGAGGGAGGAAGAGGAGAGAGTAAAGTCAGATGAGATTGAGAGAGGGAGGAAGAGGAGAGAGTAAAGTCAGATGAGATGGAGAGAGGGAGGAAGAGGAGAGGAAGAGGAGAGAGTAAAGTCAGATGAGATAGAGAGAGGGAGGAAGAGGAGAGGAAGAGGAGAGAGTAAAGTCAGATGAGATAGAGAGAGGGAGGAAGAGGAGAGGAAGAGGAGAGAGTAAAGTCAGATGAGATGGAGAGAGGGAGGAAGAGGAGAGGAAGAGGAGAGAGTAAAGTCAGATGAGATAGAGAGAGGGAGGAAGAGGAGAGGAAGAGGAGAGAGTAAAGTCAGATGAGATGGAGAGAGGGAGGAAGAGGAGAGGAAGAGGAGAGAGTAAAGTCAGATGAGATGGAGAGAGGGAGGAAGAGGAGAGGAAGAGGAGAGAGTAAAGTCAGATGAGATGGAGAGAGGGAGGAAGAGGAGAGGAAGAGGAGAGAGTAAAGTCAGATGAGATGGAGAGAGGGAGGAAGAGGAGAGGAAGAGGAGAGAGTAAAGTCAGATGAGATAGAGAGAGGGAGGAAGAGGAGAGGAAGAAGAGAGAGTAAAGTCAGATGAGATGGAGAGAGGGAGGAAGAGGAGAGAGTAAAGTCAGATGAGATGGAGAGAGGGAGGAAGAGGAGAGGAAGAGGAGAGAGTAAAGTCAGATGAGATGGAGAGAGGGAGGAAGAGGAGAGGAAGAGTAAAGTCAGATGAGATGGAGAGAGGGAGGAAGAGGAGAGAGTAAAGTCAGATGAGATGGAGAGAGGGAGGAAGAGGAGAGGAAGAGGAGAGAGTAAAGTCAGATGAGATGGAGAGAGGGAGGAAGAGGAGAGGAAGAGGAGAGAGTAAAGTCAGATGAGATGGAGAGAGGGAGGAAGAGGAGAGGAAGAGGAGAGAGTAAAGTCAGATGAGATGGAGAGAGGGAGGAAGAGGAGAGAGTAAAGTCAGATGAGATGGAGAGAGGGAGGAAGAGGAGAGAGTAAAGTCAGATGAGATAGAGAGAGGGAGGAAGAGGAGAGAGTAAAGTCAGATGAGATAGAGAGAGGGAGGAAGAGGAGAGAGTAAAGTCAGATGAGATGGAGAGAGGGAGGAAGAGGAGAGAGTAAAGTCAGATGAGATAGAGAGAGGGAGGAAGAGGAGAGAGTAAAGTCAGATGAGATAGAGAGAGGGAGGAAGAGGAGAGAGTAAAGTCAGATGAGATGGAGAGAGGGAGGAAGAGGAGAGGAAGAGGAAAGAGTAAAGTCAGATGAGATCGAGAGAGGGAGGAAGAGGAGAGAGGAAACTCAGATGAGATAGAGAAAGGGAGGAAGAGGAGAGAGTAAAGTCAGATGAGATAGAGAAAGGGAGGAAGAGGAGAGAGTAAAGTCAGATGAGATGGAGAGAGGGAGGAAGAGGAGAGAGTAAAGCCAGATGAGATGGAGAGAGGGAGGAAGAGGAGAGAGTAAAGTCAGATGAGATGGAGAGAGGGAGGAAGAGGAGAGAGGAAAGTCAGACGAGATAGAGAAAGGGAGGAAGAGGAGAGAGTAAAGTCAGATGAGATGGAGAGAGGGAGGAAGAGGAGAGGAAGAGGAGAGAGTAAAGTCAGATGAGATAGAGAAAGGGAGGAAGAGGAGAGAGTAAAGTCAGATGAGATGGAAAGAGGGAGGAAGAGGAGAGGAAGAGGAGAGAGTAAAGTCAGATGAGATCGAGAGAGGGAGGAAGAGGAGAGGAAGAGGAGAGAGTAAAGTCAGATGAGATGGAGAGAGGGAGGAAGAGGAGAGAGTAAAGTCAGATGAGATAGAGAGAGGGAGGAAGAGGAGAGGAAGAGGAGAGAGTAAAGTCAGATGAGATGGAGAGAGGGAGGAAGAGGAGAGAGTAAAGTCAGATGAGATAGAGAGAGGGAGGAAGAGGAGAAGAAGAGGAGAGAGTAAAGTCAGATGAGATGGAGAGAGGGAGGAAGAGGAGAGAGTAAAGTCAGATGAGATTGAGAGAGGGAGGAAGAGGAGAGAGTAAAGTCAGATGAGATGGAGAGAGGGAGGAAGAGGAGAGAGTAAAGTCAGATGAGATAGAGAGAGGGAGGAAGAGGAGAGAGTAAAGTCAGATGAGATCGAGAGAGGGAGGAAGAGGAGAGAGGAAAGTCAGATGAGATAGAGAGAGGAAGAGGAGAGAGTAAAGTCAGATGAGATCGAGAGAGGGAGGAAGAGGAGAGAGTAAAGTCAGATGAGATAGAGAGAGGGAGGAAGAGGAGAGGAAGAGGAGAGAGTAAAGTCAGATGAGATAGAGAGAGGGAGGAAGAGGAGAGAGTAAAGTCAGATGAGATAGAGAGAGGGAGGAAGAGGAGAGAGTAAAGTCAGATGAGATGGAGAGAGGGAGGAAGAGGAGAGGAAGAGGAGAGAGTAAAGTCAGATGAGATAGAGAGAGGGAGGAAGAGGAGAGAGTAAAGTCAGATGAGATGGAGAGAGGGAGGAAGAGGAGAGGAAGAGGAGAGAGTAAAGTCAGATGAGATAGAGAAAGGGAGGAAGAGGAGAGAGTAAAGTCAGATGAGATAGAGAAAGGGAGGAAGAGGAGAGAGTAAAGTCAGATGAGATAGAGAGAGGGAGGAAGAGGAGAGAGTAAAGTCAGATGAGATGGAGAGCGTGAGGAAGAGGAGAGGAAGAGGAGAGAGTAAAGTCAGATGAGATAGAGAAAGGGAGGAAGAGGAGAGAGTAAAGTCAGATGAGATAGAGAGAGGGAGGAAGAGGAGAGGAAGAGGAGAGAGTAAAGTCAGATGAGATAGAGAGAGGGAGGAAGAGGAGAGAGTAAAGTCAGATGAGATAGAGAGAGGGAGGAAGAGGAGAGGAAGAGGAGAGAGTAAAGTCAGATGAGATAGAGAGAGGGAGGAAGAGGAGAGAGTAAAGTCAGATGAGATGGAGAGAGGGAGGAAGAGGAGAGGAAGAGGAGAGAGTAAAGTCAGATGAGATAGAGAAAGGGAGGAAGAGGAGAGAGTAAAGTCAGATGAGATAGAGAAAGGGAGGAAGAGGAGAGAGTAAAGTCAGATGAGATAGAGAGAGGGAGGAAGAGGAGAGAGTAAAGTCAGATGAGATGGAGAGAGGGAGGAAGAGGAGAGGAAGAGGAGAGAGTAAAGTCAGATGAGATAGAGAGAGGGAGGAAGAGGAGAGAGTAAAGTCAGATGAGATGGAGAGAGGGAGGAAGAGGAGAGGAAGAGGAGAGAGTAAAGTCAGATGAGATAGAGAAAGGGAGGAAGAGGAGAGAGTAAAGTCAGATGAGATAGAGAGAGGGAGGAAGAGGAGAGAGTAAAGTCAGATGAGATGGAGAGAGGGAGGAAGAGGAGAGGAAGAGGAGAGAGTAAAGTCAGATGAGATAGAGAAAGGGAGGAAGAGGAGAGAGTAAAGTCAGATGAGATGGAGAGAGGGAGGAAGAGGAGAGAGTAAAGTCAGATGAGATAGAGAGAGGGAGGAAGAGGAGAGAGTAAAGTCAGATGAGATAGAGAGAGGGAGGAAGAGGAGAGAGTAAAGTCAGATGAGAGAGGGAGGAAGAGGAGGGAGGGAGAGAGACGGAGAGACACGTAATCGAGGGGCACTGGGCTGTTGTTTCTCGCTTCTAGCTGCTGCTGTATTCTGGGTAGAAAAAGGTCAGAGCCGTCACCACCACTGTGTTCAGCAGGAAAACGATCAACTCTCACAGCGCTCTGTGTTTCCCACTGCAGCACACCCATTTGGAGACCAGACACACAGCATATGATAATAACAATTTGGTGGGTGCTTATATTTGTCCTATTTCACACATGTACAAGTGTGTATTATACGCATGTGTGAATTGGAGACACCCTGAGAGAGTGTGATGCATATGATGCAGGTCTAGCAGCTTGTCGTCCTGCGCCAGGCAGCCCACGGTTACAGGAAAGCAGGGCAACGGGCAGGCAGGACCGTACCGGACCTCCCACTAGCCTGCCAAACCAGACCAGACGAACCCAAGGCCTGCTCAGTGCAGGCACACACACCTAGTACACACACACCTTTAGGCCCAGACACACCTGTAGCGTTGGCCGGCCGAGAGTACTTCGTTTCAATTCAGTTCCAGTTTTTATTAGTCGTATGTACAGGATACACATGGTGTACACCGTCCACTTTCTCTCTCTCTCTCTCCTCTACTATAGCATTCTCCATAGCGCCTCAGGACTAAGACACCGCTGGGAGATATTTCAAGAGCACTGAAGTTGTTGTTGTTATTGTCCACACTCACAACAGAGGAGGAGAGAGTCATTATGCATTGCAGACTGTAGCTGTAGACAGACAGAGAGACAGAGAGAGAGGGGCAGGCTGGGGAATAGGACCGGCTTTGAGCACATAGAGAAAGAGAGAGAGAGAGAGAGAGAGAGAGAGAGAGAGAGAGAGAGAGAGAAAAACAGAGAGCGAGAGAGAAAGAGAGAGAGAGAGAGAGAGAGAGAGAGAGAGAGAGAGAGAGAGACGCAGACACATACACAGCACCACTGCCTCCTACAATTAGATGACAAACAATAATGATAGCAGCACGACATCCTCTCCTCCACCACCACTGTCTGTTGTCTTACTATCTCCCCCCTGACAGACTGAACCAACTCCAGACAGCCTGATGCCTTGAACTGGCACTCACCAACTCCCCCAGACTCTGACTGCTTTAATTAGGCTTGTAAATAATTATTGCAATTAAAGCCTACAATTAGGATAGTGAAACGTCAGCCCGCCATTAGTGGCAAGAAAGGATGCCGGAGGATTCTGTAGACGGGCTGGGAAACACACACAAAGGCTGGGTGACATTATGCAGTCACACGTACAGTCACAGGGAGATTCACATGGAGGCAGGGATGACGACTGATGACAGAGTAACATTTCAATTAGCGTTCCTCTCGGATTATCCTGCCAGACCTGCTCTGCTCCTGAGCCCTCTACACATCAGAGAGAGAGAGAGAGAGAGGAGAAAACGAGATAAAATCCATTCTTTTTCACAGTGAGTAAAAAAACAGACAAGTAAGAATGTTGAGTAAAGATGCTGTGCTTTGCACCTAATCACCTAATCAGTGTAATCAGAGAGGAAGAAATACATTTCTGGATATTTGGGGCCTGAAACAAGTTCAAGCACATTTGGGTACTCTTTCTCTCCAAGATCATGGGCAACTATGTGTCTGATGTCTCTGATAGTGAACGATCAACTGACCACACTAGACATGCATACTTCATACCATCTAGCTACAGGTCATTCATTGTAAGGTCATCATCCACAGTGTAGTGGGGCGGCAGGTAGCCTAGTGGTTAGAGCGTTGGGCCACTAACCGAAAGGTTGCTGGGTCGAATCCCTGAGCTGACAAGGTCAAACTCTGTTGTTCTGAGCAAGGTAGTTAACCCACTGTTCCCCGGGCAATGTGGATGTGGATTAAGGCCTGCACCGCTCTGATTCAGAGGGTTTGAATGTGTTAGACACATTTCAGTTGAAGGCATTCAGTTGTACAACTGACTAGGTACCTCCCTTTAGAAAGAGGGATGGAGGTGGTATAGATATCAGTCTAGCCTGGTTCCATGGCAGAAATAAGCTAAAGAGGGGTCAGAACCCGGTATAAATCAGCAACACGTCAAACCAGTCTAAGGCTGCCCCAGTGACTTCTGGCTGATTTAACCACTTCCCTGTTTGTGTGTGTGTGCCCGCTCGGCTCAGCTACCTGTGCTGCTCGCGGCTCTGTGTGTGTGTGCCCGCTCGGCTCAGCTACCTGTGCTGCTCGCGGCTCTGTGTGTGTGTGTGCCCCTTCCCCCGCCTCACGGTCCTCTCCAGCCTCTCGGTCCTCTCCCCACTGCTGCAGCAGTGAGTGATCTGAATTTATTCAATTGGTCACTTGTTGTTAAATGACACCACAGGCTAAATAATAATAAATAAAAAAAGTTAATTTCTAAAAAGGTTATTTTACCTTACTCTGTTTTTTCTGTGCGGTTAAATTTTTTAATTGGTTTCTTTTTGTTCTCCTTCAAATGTATCATTGAGAGACTGAAGGACAGCATGATCATAACATGCAGTACCAGTCAAAAGTTTAGACACACCGACTCATTCCATGGTTTTTCTTTATTTTTACTATCATCTACATTGTAGAATAATAGTGAAGACATCAAAACTATGAAATAACACATATGGAATCATGTAGTAACCAAAAAAGTGTTAAACAAATCAAAATATATTTTAGATTTTAGATACTTCAAAGTAGACAGCTTTTGCCTTGATGACAGCTTTGATATCAGACAGACCACCCTGGCATGGAACCTCCTCTGTTGACTAATATCAGACAGACCACCCTGGCATGGGACCTCCTCTGTTGACTAATATCAGACAGATCACCCTGGCATGGGACCTCCTCTATTAACTAATATTAGACAGATCACCCTGTCATGGGACCTCCTCTATTGACTAATATCAGACAGACCACCCTGGCATGGGACCTCCTCTATTAACTAATATCAGACAGATCACCCTGTCATGGGACCTCCTCTATTGACTAATATCAGACAGATCACCCTGTCATGGGACCTCCTCTATTGACTAATATCAGACAGATCACCCTGTCATGGGACCTCCTCTGTTGACTAATATCAGACAGACCACCCTGGCATGGGACCTCCTCTATTGACTAATATCAGACAGATCACCCTGGCATGGGACCTCCTCTGTTGACTAATATCAGACAGACCACCCTGGCATGGGACCTCCTCTATTAACTAATATTAGACAGACCACCCTGGCATGGGACCTCCTCTGTTGACTAATATCAGACAGATCACCCCGGCATGGGACCTCCTCTATTAACTAATATCAGACATATCACCCTGGCATGGGACCTCCTCTGTTGACTAATATCAGACATATCACCCTGGCATGGGACCTCCTCTGTTGACTAATATCAGACAGATCACCCTGGCATGGGACCTCCTCTATTGACTAATATCAGACAGACCACCCTGGCATGGGACCACCTCTGTTGACTAATATCAGACAGACCACCCTGGCATGGGACCTCCTCTGTTGACTAATATCAGACAGATCACCCTGGCATGGATCTACTCTGTTGACTAATATCAGACAGACCACCCTGGCATGGGACCTCCTCTGTTGACTAATATCAGACAGACCACCCTGGCATGGGACCTCCTCTATTGACTAATATCAGACAGACCACCCTGGCATGGGACCTCCTCTATTGACTAATATCAGACAGACCACCCTGGCATGGGACCTCCTCTATTGACTAATATCAGACAGACCACCCTGGCATGGGACCTCCTCTGTTGACTAATATCAGACAGACCACCCTGGCATGGGACCTCCTCTATTGACTAAGATCACTAATAACCCATCTAAACCAGGAAGCTTGGTAAGGTCTCATTTCAGGCTATGGCTGTTAACTAGCAACCCTTTAACCGTCTTCAGCTGTATGGACGGAGCAGCCGTGGCTATTCAGCGAGTAGTCTTTCATTGACCTGAGCTTAGTGGAGAGGGTGGGGGTGTGGGGGGTGAGGAAAAGGGCAAAGGGGAAGCGGAAGAGGGGAGAAGGGGGAGACTGGGACCTCCGTGAGCCCTGCTCCCTCCTAATAATTCATGCGTTGATGAGGGCTGACAGGACGTGTGCTGCTATCAAATAATGAGGTTAGGATTGGACCATGGTTCCAGGGCACACATGCTGATTAACACTAATCCTGGCTTAAATCAATTAACAATGCATACTCAGCTATTTATGCTAATGAGCTAGCTGCTTTGTTAGCAGGGGTGAAGGAACTTGGTGACCGTGGCGTTCACACGTCAGACAGAGGAACGTGGCAGGAACATGGCTAACAAGACTAGGAGTGGCCTCTCGAAATAGAGAGTAGAAACACACATATGGCGTGTAAACACACTCAGCATGCACACACACACATAGCCGTTAGTCATACAGATGGATGCCACGCATCTCGTGACCCAATCAGCAGCCACCATCCCTAGGCTGACCCTGTCATGTGACCCCTGTGGTTTGATATACAATCTCAGCTAGCCTCTGACCCTCCATCCCCTGACCTAACCGACCAGAGAGAGCACAGACACTCTCAGTCTCACACACACACACACACACACACACACACACACACACACACACACACACACACACACACACACACACACACACACACACACACACACACACACACACACACACACACACACACACACACACACAGCTGCAGGTTGCAGTGAGCAGTTAGCCGGGGGGATTGAAAATGATTTATATCGAATGAGATGCTAAATGGCTTCATCAATAAGGTGGGATGGCTGTATTGACGGGCATTTATCCTGGTTTGTCCAGGTGTCAATATCAACTGAAGTTGTCAGCCGGTCGGCCCTCACCCCTGCGGCAGCCAACCTGACCCCAGTACAGCCCTAACATAGCTAACATCTCAGATGAAGGATGATGCCACTTTATTAGGGACTGTTGTAGGAACAACTGACTGGCTGGCTGGCTTAACTGCTATAATGTAGTATAGTGTAGTGTAGAGTAGAGTAATGTAGTATAGTGTAGTATAGTGTAGTGTAGTGTCGTGTAGTCTAGTGTCGTGTTGTCTAGTGTTGTGTAGTCTAGTGTCGTGTTGTCTAGTGTTGTGTAGTCTAGTGTCATGTAGTCTAGTGTCATGTAGTCTAGTCTAGTGTAGTGTAGTGTAGTGTAGTCTAGTGTAGTCTAGTGTCATGTAGTCTAGTCTAGTGTAGTGTAGTGTAGTGTAGTCTAGTGTAGTCTAGTGTAGTGTAGTCTAGTATATTGTAGAGTAGTGTAGTCTAGTGCAGTGTAGTCTAGTCTAGTGTTGTCTAGTGTTGTGTAGTCTAGTGTCATGTAGTCTAGTGTCATGTAGTCTAGTCTAGTGTAGTGTAGTGTAGTGTAGTGTAGTGTAGTCTAGTGTAGTCTAGTGTAGTGTAGTCTAGTATATTGTAGAGTAGTGTAGTCTAGTGCAGTGTAGTCTAGTCTAGTGTTGTGTAGTCTAGTGTAGTCCAGTGTAGTGTTGTCTAGTTTTGTGTAGTACAGTGTACTGGTGTAGTGTAGGGTGTAGTGTTGTAGTGTTGTGTAGTGTGTCCCAGGCCCATATGTTGTAAACAGAGGAGTACTAGTTGGGGTGACTACTCCCCTCACCTCCCCTCACTCTTGTACTTCCCATACGTGAACGTGTTGCGTGAACCATCATGGCTCAACCCCCACACATAGAGCTCTTTGTCCTTACCCCTTCTTCCATAAAAACACAGCCGCATGTATTTCATGGTCGCATGGCATCATACATGGCGTTACATTGTCAAATGTGTCGTGTAGTGGAAAGCCCATTTAAAACCAATGCAAACTCTAATATGGCTGTATGATTCCTGGTACTCAAATCATCATGGCTAGAAAACTCAACCATGTATGGACACAATTGAGGGATTAAGAATTAATTCATGAACCACTACAGGGATAGGATGCAGCTCCTATTCAAAAGACATTAACGGGGAATGACTGATGCACACATATATGTGTCCAAATGTGATCCTTTTTTTTGGACACATATATTATATACAGTGCATTCGGAAAGTATTTTTTCCACATTTTGTTACATTACAGCCTTATTCTAAAAAGGATTACATCGTTTTCCTGCCTCATCAATCTATACACAATACCCCATAAAGCAAAAACATTAAAAAAATATATATATTACATTTACATAAATATTCAGACCCTTTACTCAGTACTTTGTTGAAGAACCTTTGGCAGCGACTACAGCCTTCTTCTTTGGTATGATGCTACAAGCTTGGCACATCTATATTTGGGGAGTTTCTCTAATTCTTCTCTGCAGATCCTCTCAAGCTCTGTCAGGTTGGATGGGCAGCGTAACTGCACAGATATTTTCAGGTCTCTCAAGAAATGTTTGATTAGGGTTCAAGTCTGGGCTCTGGCTGGGCCACTCAAGGACATTCAGAGACTCCTGCGTTGTCTTCCTGTTGGAAGAGCAACCTTCGCCCCAGTCTGAGGTCCTGAGCACACTGGAGCAGGTTTTCATCAAGAATCTCTCTGTACTTTGCTCCGTTCATCTTTCCCTCGATACTGACTAGTCTCCCAGTCCCTGCCTCTGAAAAACATCCTCACAGCATGATGCTGCCACCACCATGTTTCACCGTAGGGATGGTGCCAGGTTTCCTCCAGACATGACACTTGGCATTCAGGCCAAAGATTTCAATCTATGTTTCATCTTGTTTCTCATGGTCTGAGAGTCCTTTAAGTGCCTTTTGGCAAACTCCAAGCACGCTGGCCTGTGCCTTTTACTGAGCAATGGCTTCCATCTGGCCACTCTACCATAAAGGCCTGATTGGTGGAGTGCTGCAGAGATGGTTGTCCTTCTGGAAGGTTCTCCCATCTCCACATAGGAACTCTGGAGCTCGGTCAGAGCGACCATCAGGTTATTGGTCACCTCCCTGACAAAGGCCCTTCTCCCCCGATTGCTCAGTTTGTCCGTGCGGCCAGTTCTAGGAAGATTCTTGGTGGTTACAAACTTCTTCCATTTAAGAATAATGGAGGCCACTGTGTTCTTGGGGACCTTCAATGCTGCAGACATTTTTTGGAACCCTTCCCCAGAGCTGTGCCTCAACACAATCCTGTCTCGGAGCTCAACGGAAAATTCCTTCAACCTCATGGCTTGGTTTTTCCTCTGACATGCACTGTCAACTGTGGGACCTTATATAGACAGGTGTGTGCCTTTCCAAATCATGTCCAATCAATTGAATTTACCACAGATGGACTCCAATCAAGTTGTAGAAACACCTCAAGGATGATCAATGGAAACAGGATACACCTGATCTCAAGTTCGAGTATCATAGCAAAGGGTGTGAATACTTATGTAAATAAGGTATCTAACTTATTTATTTTTTTACTTGCAAGAAGACTCAAGGCTGTAATCGCTGTCAAAGGTGCTTCAACAAAGTACTGAATAAAGGGTCTGAATACTTATGTAAATTGAATATTTCCGTTTTTTTTATTTTTATACATAGAATAAAAAAACTACAGTTTTTACTTTGTCATTATGGGGTATTGTGTGTAGATTGATGAGTAACAATTTTTATGTAATCAATTTTAGAATAAGGCAGTAACGTAACAAAATGTGGAAAAAGTCAAGGGGTCTGAATACTTTCCAAATGCACTGTATGAGCCTTATGAGGCTAGGTCACTGGAACAGTCTGAAAAGAGGCTTGATGATTTCAACACATTCCATTCCATTCTAGGGTCTTTTGATTCTGTCCTGAAAGCAGCCGTCTGATTGTTCAACCCCTCTATTCTTGTGGTGAGAGCCTATTTAATGGCAGTTTTTGTACGGGGCCGGCAGGGTGACAGTGATGTGTGAGAGCCACGAGAGATCAGGGTCAACGGTCAAAACCCTCTACTTGTTCCCTTTCTGCGGCTAAAACAGCTGCCTTCTAACACGGCTGCCTTCAGGTCAGAGCAGGGTCACGGGACGGAGATGGACAAGACCGGGTTGGAGGAGAGTGTGGAAGGGGCACTTGACTACAACCTCAGAGAAAGTGAGTGTGAGAGAGAGCAAGGAGAGGGCCAGTAGAGTGAAAGGAGAACGTGAATGGAGGGATAGAGGGAGAAGGAAAGACAGAGAGACCATTAACCACCAGTCTTTTGTCCAGCTGCCATCTTGACATCACTCACTATTCTTTGCCCTCTTTTGTTGGTCATTATTTTTTTTACTTTTCCCAGACTTCCCCTATCGCCCTACTGTATGTGCAGGTTATTGTTCCTGTTCTTGAATGCTCCAGAATGCAGGAATCACACTGAGCTAACATTCCAGACCTCAGCTCCTCTCCCTGGAGCTGCTGTCTGAAGAAGAGTTTAAAATAGAGTGGCTCGTTTTAAAGGCCAAGTCTAGTAGAGGAGGGAGGAGGAAGGAGGGAGGAGAGAGAGGAGAGGTGGAGAGAGAGAGAGAGCAAGGGAGAGAGGAGAGAACGAGAGAGAGAGAGCGAAAGAGAGGAGCGAGAGAGTGGTGAGAGAGGGGAGAGAGAGCTCTTAAGAGAATATTAATGCTGCTTTGTTCTCATTAATCACATCCTCCTGTTCCATTTTGTTCCTGAGTCCTGCACACACACGCCGCACACACACACACACACATACACACACACACACACACACTTGAAGTGCACACCTCCCTCCCTCTCTAATGGCTGTGAGCCAAACCAATCTGCATGTGGTCTATATGGTGTAAACCTGGGAAACAAAAGACTCTCCAGGAACAGTGCTGCTTTACGGACGACTAGATTGGGCTCTGCTCTGCAACATCAGCCCTGCCTCTGCAGGATCACACCAGCCTAATATCAGCCCTTCTGCAGACGGTGTTTGCCCATTAACACATGAAATCACACTGTCATATGCACCAAGGTCTGGCATTCTAATGATCCAGTGGTGTGTCACCCTATCTAAGCCTGGCAGCAGAAGGTGTGAATAAATCCTATTTCCAATTTCTCCCGTCTTGATAACCACTGAACCCATTTCCTCCGAATGTCTTTACGCTGCTTAAACAAAGGTAAAGAAGAGTGGGGGGTTTGGGGATAGGGGATAGAGGGTGGATTGGGGGGGGCATTGAGCCCAAAATCCTACAAATATAAATAAATATAAAAAGGAAATCATGCATGGATTTCAAATTTCACAGCTGAGCACTTGGGAGAAATTGCCAAGCTTGAAAAAAAATGAGGGAGTATTTTCTTTGCAAATGATCTCTGAGCTGTAATGTTGCCGATGTTACATGGTATGATGGGGGGGGGGGCATTCCCTGCTAAAGAGACTGTTCGAGAGTGACAGAAAGCAGCACGTCTGTATGTGGCTGTAAAGAGGGGGGAGAGGATAGGCAGGGTCTAGCCTGTTAGGATAGTGTGTTATACAGGCCAGCTAGGTCTCTGTGGGTTAGTCACACCACAGTCCTCTTAATACAGAGGTGGACAAAAGAAAGCTGCTATTTCACTGGAACGAGCGTGAGTGTTAAGTGTACCTTTGGCAAACGTCCTAAAACATCATAAAATCAACACCTGGGCCCGTATCCATAAATCGTCTCATAGCAGGAGCTGATCAGCACTAGATGCTTTGTGAATACAGGCCATGAATTATTCTCCAGCCTACGTTTGTGACGGAATACTATACCATTAAAACAACAGACTAGTTCCTCGACTGTTTGTGTGTGTGTGTGTGTGTGTGCGTGTGTGTGTGTGTGTGTGTGTGTGTGTGTGTGTGTGTGTGTGTGTGTGTGTGTGTGTGTGTGTGTGTGTGTGTGTGTGTGTGTGTGTGTGTGTGTGTGTGTGTGTGTGTGTGTGTGCGTGCGTGCGTGTGTGTATCAGAACACTGTGTGTAAACAACAGCCTAGTCCCTCTCCTCCACATGTGCTGTGGCTGCATCTGACTGATGTTTGGCTCTAATTGGTGTTTGGAGAAGCAGCCAGGGTAAATATAATGGTTTCTCCACAGGTATCACTTCTGAAAGCCCTCACATGTGAGATCTGGATTATTCCACATGAATCATTTATTGCTGAACACACCAGCCGGTTGACCACAGCAAAACGCACACACACACACCACACACACGACTAGGCACACACACACATACACACAAACTCACTCACACACACACACACGCACGCGCACACACACACTAACACACCTCCCAGCCAGCGGCAGTCCGCCACAACGATAATAATCCGTCCAGTGACTCAACAGTGTGTGATGATGATATTGGGCCCATCACAATGACCATGAAAGGGCCTAATCAAAAAATAAATAATCCACCTTATAAAAGAGAATTCTTGATGGCCAGGTGATTGTCCTCTCTCTCCACTGCATCACATCGATAAAACCCACAACAAAGAGAACAAATACCCTGTAAGCGGCCCTGTGCAGCTCAGTGTGTGACTGGCAGTGTGTGTGTGTGTGTGTGTGCGCGCGCACCTCACTTTTGTTTCCCCACCTGGTGGCTATGCAAACAGAGCTAGTCTTATTCTGAGGCAGAGCACGTTCTCCCATGAGGAGAAGACAAACAGTAGCCAGCCAGTAACTAGTGGCTAGGTGAGGCAGGGTGGGGCCGGCAGATCTAACACACTCCTGGATTTACATGTGGAGCCAGCGCCAGGTGTTTTTCAGCATAGAGAGAAAATCACAGAGAGGCTTATCTCATAGATCCCCAATGCTCTAGAATGGATGAATTCGTCATCAGTCTAACAAAGGGATTATTCTATCTCTAGGTCTAACTGCTTTCCATACCTGTTTCAGGAGCCTCTATTGCTCCCAGAGCTGTTACAAGCCTCTTTGTATTGGGCTCTAGCTTGGCTCTAGCCTTCAGATGATGCAGTGTTTGATAGTGGTGCACACGTGTCAACTGTGTTATTCTGTTTGAAAAGGCAGTGCTGTTGATCAAATATAAAACACAGAGAAACGTGAGGCATTTCGTCTTGAGACATTTCACATGATTTCAACACAAACTCATCAACCTCTCTTACACACACACGCGTGTGCGCACACGCACACACACGCACACTTCCATAGGGAAGGCTGTTCAGCTGAATATGCTAAAACAACTCTGACCTTTTCCTTCCATCGCTGCATTGGCCTTCAGCTCTCCTCCACATCACCATGGTTAAGTCCTAAAGGACACACTGTTCCCTATACAGTGCACTACTTTTGACCAGGGCAAGGATGTACAGAATAGGGTGCCATTCGGGACTCGCAACCCATCACTGTATTATAACCCTATAAATAACTAGCACCACACCACAGACTTACTGACTGCACTGCTACTCCCCCTAACATGTGATCTGAGACACACACACGCCTTCCTCAAAGGATCTGCATGACGACGGCCTGACTGGAGACATACAGGGTCACTTTGTCTGAACGAGTCAGGGATCTCATCTCTAGCCCATGTGACACAATTCTTTATTGGTGTAACTTTGAAAGAGTCATTCAAGTGAAGACAAAGCTGGATGAATCTGGAGAAAAAAGGCATAAATATCTCCCTAGACAAAGTAGGTGTCGGCCGGGCAGGCGGAGGGAGCACCGTGATGTATGAATCAAATCAAATAACAGTGGTGAGTGTCTCCAGTCTGTCCTGTCAGTGATGATCCAGCACGCTGCACGCACACAGGCAAGGCACGCTCACACACACACACACACGCTCACACACACACACACACACACAGACACAGACACAGACACACACACACACACACACACACACACACACACACACACACACACACACACACACACACACACACACACACACACACACACACACACACACACACACACACACTCCTGAAGAAAGGCAGCCATTCAGCCAGCTCTTTCATCAGTTCCAGCACACTGCCTCACATTGGACCAATCTGACTGGATCATTACTATGGTGGATGGTATTGTCATTAAAGCTGGAAAAACAAAAGCTAGTTTGAGATGGCACTACGATTTCAATTGATCGAATAAAAAAGAGACATTTGAGAAATGTGCGTGAGCGAGGGTGTGTGTGTGTGTGTGTGTGTGTGTGTGCGTGCGAGCGAGCGAGTGAGAGAGATGGAGAGTCCTTTGTAAGTGCTAGACAATGTCTTCTGAATACTCCTTAACAGAGTAAATGAACAGGGTCTATGCATATGCACTAGATGTAATCTATACTGTATAGTGAGAGAGAGGCTGGATGTAGAGGCACAAAGCATTTCGAAGACATTCATTTGAATATTGAATGTAGAGAGCAGTGTTCACAAGTGTGTGTAATTATAGCATTTGCGTGAGTGTGTGTGTGAAAGCCAGAGCCAGAACAGTATCAGAGAATCAATGCAAATAAGACCAGAGAAGGTGTGTGTGTGTGTGTGTGTGTGTGTGTGTGTGTGTGTGTGTGTGTGTGTGTGTGTGTGTGTGTGTGTGTGTGTGTGTGTGTGTGTGTGTGTGTGTGTGTGTGTGTATAAGCGCTCCACACCTCCCACATCCTTCTCACCCCTGACACAACACACACAGAGGGGTGTGATGGAGATCTGTCTGAGAGGCCAGATCCTGGAGTGGGCTCCCTCTGCTCTCTGCAAACATTACCACCATGAGCCCAACACACACACACCCACCCTCTTTCTCTCTCCCTCTCTGCCAGCCTCTTCATCCCTGCGCCAGACACACACACACACACACATTCTCATTGTTATTCCGAGTAGGAAGCAACAACTGGAGCCAAATCTGTCCCCTCTCCACTCTTCAATTTGCTATCACCCCCCCCCTCCCTTTTGTTTATCATCTACTTAAATCATGTGTTTCGCTTCCAACGCCTCGACGATGGAACAGGGTGTCGTCTCTATCAGAGGCAACCCATGATGCTGAGGAGCTGTGATCACGGCATCATGTGGGCAGTGGACACAGTGGAATAAGGGTAGGGGTGTCAGTGTTACACGCTCTTCAAGGCTATGAGTCATTGTCAAGTGACTGGCTGTATACAATGTACAATGTTATTCACTATCAGTCGAGGGATGTTGCGGTAACGGTCCGGTCTGATGACGACCGTCACAGGTTTCCTCAGGCTATATTCTGTGGTAGCGGCAATAGGAGATGCTGTATCATTACGAAGTACTGATATGAGTCGCTGGACTACCCTGTACTAAGAAATGTTCTCCTTCCGCGTGTGAAAAGACAGGGTGTCACATAGAGAAGTCACAAGACAGATTATCACACTTTAGAGACAGAATCAGAACCTTGGCATGACGCTCAACCCACAGCCATGTCCCAACGAAGTAGGCCAGGGTAAGGCCGGGTGGCAGTATTTGCTGAGTGTTACAGGAGAAATAGAAAGAGAGGGGGTAGCGAAGGACAGAGCGACAGAGATGGAGAAAGATCGAGAGAGCGAGAGAAAGGAAGAAAGAAAGACGGAAAGAGAGGAAGAGCTGTGGGTGTGTAGTATAGAGCGTGTCTGACTTGGGCTGAATCCTAATCCTGTTACTCTGTGAAGTGTGACTGTGGAGCAGAGAAGCAGCGCCGTTGAACATGCACGGCAACAAGCACGGCAACAAGTCAATGGCGGTGTGACGTCCTCATCCACATTCTCTACGCCCCCACTAGCACCTAGAGAGAGAGAGAGAGAGACAGGCGCCCACTGCCAAAATACGAGTGACATCAACAACAATGGACACATCACTACTCTTCTTCACCCATGACTGAGTGAAGGGAAGGACCCTACGGAGGCGACAAATCAAAGCCTGCACCGAGACCAAAGCACAACTGGAAGACACTCTAAAATACATCAGCACCAATCAGCAGCCTAGCAACGTACACTGGGCATGTGCAGGAATCAACCAAATCAGGGATGCCCATTCCTTTGCTTTCCTGATCATGTGACTAGAGGAGACTACAGGGGCTGTTGGTGATGGCAGGTCGTCTAGATAGAGTAGCCAGAAGCTAGCTACCAGGGTATTCCAGCCTTGCCATATACAGAGCCAGTCTCCTTCCTTGTGTGACCTGCCTCAGTCCCTCCTCGGGCCCAGTGGAGGCCAGTTAGTTTCTCTTTAAAGGTAGGAGGAGAGGAGAGACAGTCATCTGTCACCTCTGTATGACAGCGTAATGCTGTGTAGCCGGATGTCTTTGAGGCTCTGCTCTCTTCTCCTCTGAGCCTGTTTAATATGAGGGCCTATTGATGGCTATCTGCTATCAGCTGCTGCTGTTGTGGCCACGCTTTGTCACTTCATTAGAAGTGTGGTGACGGGGTGACCTTGCACTTTGTCTCCTCCTCCTCACTCCTCCAGCTGTCCCTCTTCCCCTCATCACTCACTCTTTCTTCGTACCACGCAGCCAGCCAGCCAGCCAGCCAGCCAGCCAGCCAGCCAGCCAGCCAGCCAGCCAGCCAGCCAGCCAGCCAGCCAGCCAGCCAGCCAGCCAGCCAGCCAGTTCCCTATGCTCTGTCTCCTCCATCTCTCTCTCTCTCTCTCTCTCCCTCCCTCTCTACCCTCATCCCTACATCCCTCTCCTTCCTACATGACCAGATACTGTCACCCCCCCATACCACTTGCGTGCCACCCTGGTTACTTATAGTGCCACACAAAGGGGTGGGGGGGTGGGGTGGCTATCAGAGCATGCAAACACACACACACACACACTTTGCCGTGTCATTATCAATGCTGCTTGATATCAGCTGTACGTGCAGTCACAATGTACCCCTGTGACCTGTCTTCTACCGAACAGCAGCATTGTGTGTGTGTGCGTGTGCGTGTGCGTCAATGTGTGTGTGTGTGTGGCTTTACTCACCTGTTTTTCTGACATGACGTAGAGGTAGTTGTGGTCCAGAGAGAAGGCCATGTCTCTGAGGATGGGGCTGCCGTCCTTGATGACCAGCTTCGTCTCATACTGCACCCCACCGTGAGGAGGACCGTCCACACGGATCTGACCGGACAGAGAGACACACAAAGGGTTAACATTCCTGTAATAAACACACGATGACTGACGGAGAGACAGAGACACACTGAGGTTAGATGTTACTGTGTTGTATGAAAAAGTAAATATGATGGCAGTATAGCATTTCAAATGGCCTCAATATAGATATATTGTCTCAAACATGACATTGGGGATCTCAATGTTAAATACACATGCTAGGATTTGTCTTTTTTTTTTACATTGGTGTAGGTCATTAGCACATATATGAACCTCTGATTGAAAACACATCGCCACAGTGTAAAAACGCTCTAATGTCAACCAAGGTTGCCACTTCCCAAATAAAGGTTGCCACTTCCCAAATAAATTTTGCCACTTCCCAAATAAAAGTTGCCACTTCCCAAATAAATTTTGCCACTTCCCAAATAAAAGTTGCCACTTCCCAAATAAATTTTGCCACTTCCCAAATAAAGGTTGCCACTTCCCAAATAAATTTTGCCACTTCCCAAATAAAGGTTGCCACTTCCCAAATAAAGGTTGCCACTTCCCAAATAAAGGTTGCCACTTCCCAAATAAAGGTTGCCACTTCCCAAATAAAGGTTGCCACTTCCCAAATAAAGGTTGCTACTTTCCAAATAAAGGTTGCCACTTCCCAAATAAAAGTTGCCACTTCCCAAATAAAGGTTGCCACTTCCCAAATAAAAGTTGCCACTTCCCAAATAAAGGTTGCCACTTCCCAAATAAAGGTTGCCACTTCCCAAATAAAGGTTGCCACTTCCCAAATAAAGGTGACAGTAAATCTCCGGAGGGACCATGGGATCCTGGCGACTGGCGGTGGCGTGAGAGAGAGATAGCTGTGTGATGTCACATGTCACGTGTCGCTGTGGTAACATGAAAGCTGATGGCTCTATCATCTGTTGGGCCCCTCCTTCCTCTCTATCCCCGTATATCTATTCCCAGGGTGACAGGCCCAAAGAGCACCTCGGCCCCACAACGAAACCCTCACCCCTACCACACCCCCCAGCCCCACCCGAGGGGGTCGTCTCAAGGTCACATGTCTGTCATGAGAAGGTCCTCCGGGAGGAGGGGCGAGGGTGGTGGTGGAGGGGGCGGTTATAGGGGCCAAACACAATAGAACAAAGGTGAAGGAAGTTGAACTACAGCCCTGATTCATTGCCTCAAAGCCTAGAGGTTAGCCAGGGTTAGCCAGGTCCATAGAGCCGGGCCGTATGGTTCCGTATGGGTGAGCACAGCTCAAAGACTGAATAGCTTCTGAACAGAAGCTGAATGTGAAAACCAGCGGTTCCATTCCATGTCAGTCCTGACCCTCATCCTGCCTAGCAGCAGCGTAATGCAAACACAAGCCTAGTAGCAGAGCTACATATGTGAAAACCATACGCACCAGGCAGGATGTGGGGGAGGCGCCCGCCCATCCTTAATCTGGTTACTGACATTTACATTTACGGCAGAGAGGGAGATGGAGAATGAAAATCATAAAAGCAAATATGTTAATCCATAAAGCATGAGGGAGACATGCCGTGAGTACATGCTGTGAGATGATGCTGTTGACCCGGGATGAGTGTGTGTGTGTGTCTTAATCTGTGTGTGTGAGAGTGAGAGAGAGAGAGAGAGAGAGAGAGAAAGACAGCGTTTGTGTGTGTGTTGGGCTCATGGTGGTAATGTTTGCAGAGAGCAGAGGGAGCCCACTCCAGGATCTGGCCTCTCAAACAGATCTCCATGCGCGTGTGAGAAAGTGAGTGTGCATTTGTGTGTGTGTGTTTGTGTGTGTGTGTGTGTGAGCGAGCGAGCGAGAGTAGGTGTGTGTGTGTGTGCGTGTTTGTGTGGATGTGTGAGAGAGTAGGTGTGTGTGTGTGTGTGTGTGTGTGTGTGTGTGTGTGTGTGTGTGTGTGTGTGTGTGTGTGTGTTTGTCTGAAGGGACTAGCTCTCTCTCTGTCAGCTGGCTGTGTTGTGCTGTGTGTCTGCAGCCACAGGAGACCACTAGATAACTCTGACCTTCCACACACAATGTCTGCACTTGATCTGAATCATATCACTATCACAGAACACACACTGTCCAGGGAGCACTGAACACACACACACACACACACACACACACACACACACACACACACACACACACACACACACACACACACACACACACACACACACACACACACACACACACACACACCTTTGACAGTCCACCCCTCTGCTCCCTGTCCCCGTCCCCCTGCCCACTACAGAAGACCCCGATACACACAAACATACACACACAGCTGTTTTTCACATTAAGGATGTGTATGGATAGATGGATGCTGTTCTGTAGAGGTACTAAACTCCCCCATGATACACTCCACGAGTAGGGAAAACCATTCCAGGCACGCAGCTTGTGAGGTAAAGTACTTGAATATCTCCCTTGACATTGTCAGATAGAGGCACTTTACAGAGAGATAGAGAGTAAGGTGGAGTGACAGAGAGAGAGGTGGAGAGAGAGAGAGAGGTGGAGAAAGAGAGAGAGAGGTGGAGTGATAGAGAGAGCGGTGGAGAGAGAGAGAGGACTTTAAGCAGGTAATGGAGGAAGCAGAGCTTGGGGCTGAGTGTACTGTAGTGGTGAGGTACAGTAGAGAGTGAACACTGAAGTAGGGCTGATGCCAGTGGACTTCTATCCAAAAAGAGAAAGCTTTCCTCTCTCCCACATCTAACCTCACTGTAGGTCTGACAATCTCCCTTTCCCTCTCACCTACTCTCTCAGCATGATTTCCTCATACACTCACACTGGAAAGCTGCTCAGTCCATCTTGACCCCTCCATTATTTATCTATAGGCTATTGGGAGAGAGTTTCTAATGGTTAAATGTACCACCCTTACTCTCCTCTCCTTTCCCCATCCCCTGTCTCCTCCCCACTCCTCTCCCTCCGTGGGTATTACACTCCCTCCTTTACAGAAACTCCCTCTGCTGAGCCAATGTGAACCTGAAGGCCCCCGAGTACTACCACTTCCCTTTCCCTGGCCTCATGTCAACACCTCAGCCATTACCAACCGACTGTAGGCCACCTCTCTCTCCCCGGTGCTGAGAGCAGAACCATAGGAACAGAGGCAGGGACACAGATGAAGATGGATGAGACTGTTCGAACAACACTGTACATGTGTGAAAACGGTTAGACCTTCAGCAGACCATTGTTCATAGGAACACACCAAAGCTATGGGGCCATGCAAACTGTTAGCTAGCTAAAGGTTCATTTTAGTTTCACAATCATGAACCTTGTTTGCTGACCTAGAGTTGACTTCTGGACAGACTGGGGTGCATTCATACATACTAAATGGCATACATACTATGACAGCGAGAGCACTAACGGAAGAAGTTTACAGGGGGAAACTGGGGTAGAAATAAGTGTTTAGGTTGCACTCAACTGTCTCATTGGTCAGCTAGAAAGCTACGAATGAGAGCATGAACGGGAGCAATGACTGTGGAGAGTGCAACCGTTCAGTCTCTCCATTCACCCGCTGGAGAGGAGAAACCCTACCAGTGTCCTCTACTCACTATACCATATGTAGAACCAGCTCAGGACCATGAAAGCAGGGGGTAGAGGGGGATCTGTGGCAGGGGCTTCTGAAGCCCTGGTCCCATAGGGGCCCCTGCCAGCTGGGCTCTTTTGATTCGGGCATGTAATCACCCTGGAAAAGGTTTTGAAGATTGACCAAACTCCAATTCAAACTGCTCTTCTCTGCTTTCCCCTCTCGAGTTGGGAGGAAGTCTGCCAGGTTCTGGCTCACTGAGTGTGGCTGAATGGGCACAGCAATTTGTCTATGGAAAAGGCTGAATAAATCCAGGGGAAAAGTGCAATGAATGTGTGTAGGGGAAACGGGATGACGTTCTGTTCGCTAAGTTCACTCTATAAATACAACATATTACAAATGATAAATGCATTTGATATACAAACCGTTTAGATTCCTCTGAACATACAGTATTGGGCTTCTAGAAGAACATGTATTCCTAGACGTGTAGCACTTAGCAAGGAGAAGTGTAGCACTTAGCAAGGAGAAGTGTAGCACTTAGCAAGGAGAAGTGTAGCATATAGCAAGGAGATATGTAGCACTTAGCTAGGAGACATGTAGCACTTAGCAAGGAGATATGTAGCACTTAGCAAGGAGAAGTGTAGCACATAGCAAGGAGAAGTGTAGCACTTAGCAAGGAGAAGTGTAGCACTTAGCAAGGAGACATGTAGCATATAGCAAGGAGATATGTAGCACTTAGCTAGGAGTCATGTAGCACTTAGCACAGAGACATGTAGCACTTAGCAAGGAGAAGTGTAGCACTTAGCAAGGAGACATGTAGCACTAAGCAAGGAGATATGTAGCACTTAGCAAGGAGTCATGTAGCACTTAGCAACGAGACATGTAGCACTTAGCAAGGAGATATGTAGCACTAAGCAAGGAGACATGTAGCACTTAGCAAGGAGACATGTAGCACTTAGCAAGGAGACATGTAGCACTTAGCAAGGAGACATGTAGCACTTAGCAAGGAGATATGTAGCACTTAGCAAGGAGATATGTAGCACTTAGCAAGGAGACATGTAGCACTAGCCAGGAGACATGTAGCACTTAGCAAGGAGATATGTAGCACTTAGCAAGGAGTCATGTAGCACTTAGCAAGGAGTCATGTAGCACTTAGCATGGAGAAGTGTAGCACTTAGCAAGGAGATATGTAGCACTTAGCAAGGAGATATGTAGCACTTAGCAAGGAGACATGTAGCACTTAGCAAGGAGACATGTAGCACATTGAAAGAGACTCATTTAACTTCTGGATTTGAACATGGAAATATGTTTAGTAGCGAAACATTGGCAGTAAAGATGGTCTCGTTGGTCTAGTAGTCTGGTGCATCCAATTTGTGATGTGATGCTGCTTATCTATGACATTCAAGAACCTCCTCCAGCTCGAACACATACGATTCTCCTTGTCTTAATGATGCAGCTGTGTACAAAACCGAAAGTAAAAGATGCAAAACTATGAACGAGAAGCATAGAAATAGCGCAGATAGAACATATCTACCGCTTCTTATACTTGCTTTCAATGAGATTGACAGATAATAACTCACATTTCTATGTGAATTTGGTCGGGTCTCCCAAAAAGTTACATATTGCAGCTTTAAAGACACCTTTTCATTTAAACAGCAGTAAACTATACAGATACAGTGCTTAAACACATTTCTGTCACATTTGGATGTAAAACTATTTTCCATCTCCAGCCGTCAATGAGGTTAGTGTTTGTGTGAACGAGATGTAATACATTTCCTGTGGTATATCTGTGCCAACACTAACAGGCATACTGAGGGTGACTGGCGGTGAATGTGCTGCACTCCAATACTAACAACCATAGAATTATTACTTTATACGATTATAAATCTATTTATATTACCACAACCAACAGTTCCCAACAGTTATCCCAACAGTTATCTGTTGAGGAGATTATATAAATTAGTTAGAAGCATAAACAATGCATCAGTATACTACATGTAGGGCCAGCACCTAGTGAGAGAGCTAGCTGACAGAGAGAAGAATCTCCAGGCTTGAGGAGAATCTCCCAGAACAATCTGTTGAGGAGACTATGGGTTAGCTGACTCAGCTGGGTGTATAGAGCCAGCAGCTCCCAGTGAGAGAGTTGACTGAGAGAACAGAGCAGAGCATAGCAGGAACCCCACCACACCACTGTAATCTGTCCCGCAGCTGGCCTACAGTATCTAGCCTCCAATCTAATTCTGCACTAATCCATTCTCACCCTGTTCAACTGTTGTGGCGATAAAGTAGATAGGAGAGATAGGATAGGCGCTCAGCTGAGGCTGCCTGGGCTTTATCTGCCTGATCCACGCCACACACTGGATTAGATTCCATAAAAGCATACTCCTGTGTCCCAAATGGCACCCTATTCCCTACATAGTGTACGACTTCTGACCAGGGCCCATAAGGTGCCATTTGGCATGCTCTTCCAAGCACAGTGCCCACGTGACCCTAATAGTGACCCACCCAGCGGATCTCTGCCAGGGCTCAGGTGTTACCATTGTTACCCAGACAGCCACACAGACACGGGCTAGAGGGGGTTGAGAGAAGGGAACAGCCCAAATAAGGCCTGACTAATCAATCCTATTTCATCTGATGGAGACCAATGGTGCAATATCACGCAATAGAATAGACGTGATCTGTGATGTGGTTTATCCTCCCAGGGAGCCTGATAATAACCGATGGGCTTTAGCAGCATCACTGCGAGAGGCAATGGAGCTCGTCTGAAAGCCTCCATGGTTTGATGGTCCTGT
This sequence comes from Salvelinus namaycush, assembly GCF_016432855.1. Classification (NCBI taxonomy): domain Eukaryota; kingdom Metazoa; phylum Chordata; class Actinopteri; order Salmoniformes; family Salmonidae; genus Salvelinus; species Salvelinus namaycush. The sequence goes on from NC_052322.1 coordinate 18,272,681, forward strand.
GTGATGGCCCACTGCAGTGCTCAGCACTCAGTCAGTGTTCTCTGCTCTGGTCTATGTGAATGAAAAGCCTAGTTAGTCTGTTCTGCTCTACCATGTGAATGAGAGGCCAGGCTATCTGACCTGTGTGTCCCAGCCCTAGCCAGTCTGTGAGCCCACGTGTCTGGGTGAGAGGAGCGAGACACCTGGGTGTGAGGTGTGTGCTGATGGCTCCATCCTGGCCCCCGGGGCCCTGGCTGATGGATGTGGCCACATCATCACATCCTTGGGGGAGAGGGAGAGCTCCTCAAGGCCGGTGCCCCGGGGGAGTGTGTCACCCTGGGGTGAAATTCATCGCCCACACACCAGGAGTAAGGAGCCATGGCCGTGCCACACTACCACCTCCTCGCCCCTGAACCATCCAGCGCCACATCCTTACTTCAACTCCACACACACACACACACACACACACACACACACACACACACACACACACACACACACACACACACACACACACACACACACACACACACACACACACACACACACACACACACACACACAGACACACACAGACACACACACCTACAGTTTCCATCAATTCACCCAGGGCAGGACAGGACAGCTGAACACTGAGCTACAGCTAGATTCACTTCCTCTATCACCTCATACGTCCCTCCTGGAAGTCCCTCTTGAAATGTAGCAGACTCCTATTGTATTTCTTTACTTCAGGTGGAATGGAGGGAGGGTGGATAATAGTATTTATTTCGCATCTCTCTCGCTCTAAAACACATATGCGTGAGCACACACACAAGCACGCACAAACACTCACAATCTCTCTCTCTCGCTCTCTAAAACACATGAGCACGTGCACTCACACAAACATTCCCAATCTCTCTCTCTGTCTCTCTCAAACCAGCTGGGAGAAAACCTGAGCTCCTCTCTGCCTGGATAACACATCTAATTCATCATCAGTGTCAGCCGGAACAATTCTGCCATCAGCAGAATCTAAAAATGTTCTGTGTGTGTTCTCTGTCTGTCTGTGTGTGTGTGTGTGTGTGATGGCTTTTTTGATCTGTTTCCTGTTGTACGATGTAAGCCCTCATAAGGGGCAACACGACTATGTTCGATTCGTGTCACTTCCCATCGTAAACACTCCTGAAACCTGAGTAGGCCTCTCTCTCCGTTTGACTGACTGGAGAGAGGGAGCGGGAGGGAGGAATCACGTGATGGTGCTCTTTTAGAAGGTTCTATACCCTGCAAACAAAGGGCCGAGTGCAGTTTTTAAAATGGCGTCCAAATCCAAACAGTCACACACAAACCAGCTTGAGTAACTACCGCAGGAGAGGTATCAAAATCATTAGTATTACTGTCTGTACCTGCTGTGTCAATCAAAACCGGATCATAATTGAATTGAGACTTCCCCCTCCCCTCTCCAAGTACACTTTCAACCTTTCTAGATGCTCAATTAAAATGTCACTTCGCTAATGAAGTAATTTACCTGCAGGCCATTGTGTCATGTCTTTCCCTTGTCACTTCTCATATCCACATTCCCGTTTCAAACATATATAGGCCTAGAGTCAACCACAGAAACACTCCCCATCTCCTCCCCTCTCCTCTCCTCCTCTCCCCTCGTCCGCCTCTCCCCTCCCCTGCTCTACACCCCTCCTCTCCCTCTCTCCTTCCCTCCCTCCCTGCTCTCCTCCCCTCCCCTCTCTCTTCTCCTCCCCTCCCTAGCCCCTTAAGCAAACTGGCTGAGGCCTAAATGTCAGTGCAGTAGTGACTGCGTTGCCAGAAATACCACCTGATTAATATCATGAATCACTATCACACAGTCCAGTGGTGCGCTCGCTGGGCTGAGCTGGGTTCATTTAGCTTGTTGGTTTTCCTCACCACTGGCAAACGTGTTACTGTGGTTGCAGTACACAGAGCCACCTGACGATGACGGTGGGGCTATATCAGACACTATACTGTATATGGGCTACAGTCGATACAGGGCAATTACATCATATACCTGGCCAGGCTCCATAAACCATATTGATTAGTATAGCTGCTGCTATGTTCAGCCGGGTTAACCCTCTCCTCACAAACGTCTCTTCTAATCAGGATTTCTAGTAAACATCATATAGAACAGTCTATCTTTCTATGACCTATTCCATCGATCAGCATTTACGTTATAGATAGATTACAGGGTTAATGCCAGTATGGACTGAAGCATTAATAGCATACAGACGCCATAACAATCTACCCTACTCACGTTTCTCTCTCGCTCTCTCTCATAACCGAAAGCCCTAAATATTAGTGTCAGCGTTTTCTCCTGTTCCCTTCTATTGTTTAAATAGAAACCAGACCAGTGAATTAAGAGCATGTGGTGAGATGAGATCAGGAGTAACCCTAATCCCCACACACCACACAAACAAAACAAAAACACACGCATGCACGCACACACATTAAGCCCAGGAGTACAATACAGCAGGATATACAGTTGAAGTTGGAAGTTAACATACATCTGAACTCAGATTTTCACAATTCCTGACATTTAATCCGAGTAAAAATTCTCTGTATTAGTTAGGATCACCACTTTATTTTAAGAATGTGAAACGTCAGAATAATAGTAGAGAGAATGATTTATTTCAGCTTTTACTTCTTTCATCACATTCCCAGTGGATCAGAAGTTAACATACACTCAATTGGTATTTGGTAGCATTGCCTTTAAATTGTTTAACTTGGGTCAAACGTTTCGGGTAGCCTTCCACAAGCTATCCACAATAAGTTGGGTGAATTTTGGCCCATTCCTCCTGACAGAGCTGGTGTAACTGAGTCAGGTTTGTAGGCCTCCTTGCTCGCACACGCTTTTTCAGTTCTGCCCACACATTTTCTATAGGATTGAGGTCAGGGCATTGTGATGGCCACTCCAATACTTTGACTTTGTTGTCCTTAAGCCATTTTGCCACAACTTTGGAAGTATGCTTGGGGTCTTTGTCCATTTGGAAGACCCATTTGTGACCAAGCTTTAACTTCCTGACTGATGTCTTGAGATGTTGCTTCAATGTATCCACATAATTTTCCATTCTCATGATGCCATCTATTTTGTGAAGTACACCAGTCCCTCCTGCAGCAAAGCACCCCCACAACATGATGCTGCCACCCCCGTGCTTCACGGTTGGGATGGTGTTCTTCGGCTTGCAACCCTCCCCCCTTTTCCTCCAAACATAACGATGGTCATTATGGCCAAACAGTTCAATTTTTGTTTCATCAGACCAGAGGACATTTCTACAAAAAGATCTTTGTCCCCATGTGCAGATGCAAACCGTAGTCTGGCTTTTTTATGGCGGTTTTGGAGCAGTGGCTTCTTCCTTGGTGAGCGGCCTTTCAGGTTATCTAAATATAGGACAAATTTTACTGTGGATATATTACTGTGGATATAGATACTTTTGTACCTGTTTCCTCCAGCATCTTCACAAGGTCCTTTGCTGTTGTTCTGGGATTGATTTGCACTTTTCGCACCAAAGTACGTTCATCTCTAGGAGACAACTAAACTAACTCTGTCAATTACCACGGCTCTAGGAGCAACAAAATGTCAACCATTTGGGAACAGATAGAAAACAATTTACATGGATAAAAAACATGGAGGGAAAATATACGCAAAAAGCAGATATAATACAATTATTGGCGACAGGCAACAGTAACCTTCAGAAGTAGCAACGCAGTGTGTGTGTCTGTGTGTACGTGCGTGTGCGCCGATGGACTGATAATTACTGCACTTTTATCAAAGTAACTTCAAAAAGTCAGAGGCGGACAAAAATACAAATATTTCTTCCGTGACGAATATCTCCCCCTTAACATACCTGTTTAAATCAGATAATATAGAGATAGAAATCAGACGTGGGGATAGTGGAATAAATCGTTACAATTTATTCCTGTGGATTTAAGGGGCTTAAATGTTGAAATGAATGCAGTAATAACACCTAGAAAACAATACAAAACAATACACACATAATCCAAAAGGGAAAAAAAGGAAATTAAGAAACATCAGAACGAGCAATGTCTGGAGTCTGGAATATGAACAAAAATCTAAACGCAACATGTAAAGGGTTGTTCCCCATGTTTCATGAGATAAAATAAAAGATCCCAGAAATGTTCCATATGCACAAAAATCTTATTTCTCGCAAATCTTGTCCACAAATTTGTTCATATCCCTGTTATATATTTGTTCATATCCCAAGTCTCCTTTGCCAAGAAATTCCATCCACCTGACAGGTGTGACATATCAAGAAGCTGATTAAACAGCACGATCATTACACAGGTGCACCTTGTGCTACAGACAATAAAAGACCACTCTAAAATGTGCAGTTTTGTCACACAGCGCAATGCCACAGATGTCTCAAGTTTTGAGAGAGCGTGCAATTTGCATGTTGACTGCAGGAATGTCCACCAGAGCTGTTGCCAGAGAATTGAATGTTAATTTCTCTACCATAAGCCACCTCCAACATTGTTTTAGAGGAATTTGGCAGTACGTCCAACCAGGCTCACAACCACCGACTCCGTAACCACGCCAGCTCAGGGCCTCCACATCCGGCTTCTTCATCTGTGGGATCATCAGTGGTGGGGGTGGGGGGACAAATATTTATGTCTTTAATAAAGCTCTTTTGTGGGGAAACTAATTTTGATTGGCTGAGCCTGGCTACCCAGTGGGTGGGCCTGGTTCCCAAGTGGGTGGACCTATGCCCTCCCAGACCCACCCATGGCTGTGCCCCTGCCCAGTCATGTGAAATCCATAGATTAGGGCCTAAATTGACTGATTTCCTTGTATGTACTGTAACTCAGCAAAATCTTTGAAATTGTTGCATGTTGCATTTATATTTCTGTTCAGTATATAATGGTGTGTATAGACAGTTTTTCAGTCTCACTGTCCCAGCTTTGATGTACCTGTACTGTCTCCACCTTCTAGAAGGGAAGTGGATTGAACAGACCGTGGTTCGGTTGGCTGAGGTCCTTGATGACTTTCTTGGCCTTCCTGTGACATCGGATGCTGTAGATGTCCTGGAGGGCAGGCAATGTGCCCCCGTTGATGCGTTGGGCAGACCGCACCACCCTCTGGAGAGCCCTGCGTTTGCGGATGGTGCAATTGCCGTAACAGGCGGTGATACAGCCTTACAGGATGCTCTCAATGGTGCATCTGTCAAATATTGTGAGGGTCTTAGGGGCCACGTCGAATTTCTTCAGCCTACTGAGGTTGAAGAGGCGCTGCTGCGTGAAGGGACCATTTCAGGTCGTCAGTGATGTGCTCGCTGAGGAACTTGAAGCTTTTGACCCTCTCCACTGTCAGGTAATAGTGAGAAGAGAAAATACAGTGAGCGCTATCCTAAAATAAGAACATATACCTGAACTAAGATAATGTATTACAGTTATAATGTATATCATCAAACCTCCTGTCTCTGACCTGCATTATATGGTCCATGTTGCACTTGACACGGCTGAGGCTATGATATTAGTCAGGGGTGAGTGATCCTTATATAGATTCATGTATTATATCACTATAAAGCTGTGGCATGCTATGCTGTCTTTATCAGGCACACATTAGTAGCAGCAGCTCCTTCCTGACACGTTGTCTGCTGCCCATTAGGCCTGACAGCAGCCATGCTGCAGACTGGAGACCTGAGGTGACTAGAGCCTGAAGGGGGGTTAGAAAGAGAGGGGAAAGAGGGACAGTCATGGAGAACAGGGCAGAGACAGAGAGAGTGAGGGAAAGAGGGAGAGAACAGAGCGCTTTTACTTTAAAGGAGAGCAGAGGATGGGAAAGATAGAAAGGAAAGCGAGGGGGAAGCGAGATAGGGAGGAATGAGAGAGAGAGAGATGGCTGGGGAGAGAAGGGTCAGAGAGTAGGGCTGGAAGGAGTGAGGGAAGCAACACCCTAACGGGGGTCAGGAGCGCTCTCACTCTCCCCCCTAGCTTCTAGCCTTCCACCCCTGGGCTCCCTCTCCCATGCTCCAAGCTCCACTGGGGGCGTGGCGAGAGGGGGATGTCATAACCTTTGACCTCTCACTGGCTACATTTAAGAGGCCCTGGATAATTACAACTCTCTGTTCCGCTGTATGTCTAGCTCTCTCTAAAATAAGTAGAGTAGAGATCTGTGTGTGTGTGTGTGTGTGTGTGTGTGTGTGTGTGTGTGTGTGTGTGTGTGTGTGTGTGTGTGTGTGTGTGTGTGTGTGTGTGTGTGTGTGTGTGTGTGTGTGTGTGTGTGTGTGTGTGTCTATTGCTATGAAGAAATTAAGAGGAGAGACAGCCATAATAACCTACAGACCTGGCTGAGCTCCCAACCCATAACCCCCTGCTTTGCTGCAGAGGCACCCGAGTGGCACCATACACAGACGTTTTGGGATTTCTACGTAACGAGATTCTCTTCTCCACATACATGCACGCACGCAGTCACACACACACACGCACGCACGCAGTCACACACACACACACACACACACACACACACACACACACACACACACACACACACACACACACACACACACACACACACACACACACACACACACACACACACACACACACACACAGCCTAATCTCATTAGTCCAGGTCTATAAAGATGTTTTATGGTCTCCAGAACCACTGGGGGGTCAAATAGCGTCAGAGCGTTAAGACAGACCTAACACCCTGTCTGTCCTCCACAGAGACATCATGGTAATATGTGTGTGTGTGTGTCTGTGTGTGTGTGTGTGTGTGTGTGTGTGTGTGTGTGTGTGTGTGTGTGTGTGTGTGTGTGTGTGTGTGTGTGTGTGCGAACATGTGCGTGAACGTGTGTGTGTGTATTTAGACCGGCCATGTATGTTCAGACCACAGTTGAGAGAAAGAAGGGGGAGGGGCTCTGAAACAACCTCACTACTCACAAATCCACAAAAGACATTTTTAGGGGAACCCAGTTCAAAGCCAGGAAGGGTAATATATTCATCACTGCAGGCTGGGGGGGGGACGCCAACAGACTGCAGCTAGCCATGTAGACTGCCCTGTGATTTATAGGACATCTGTGAGGGGATGAGGAGGATAGAGGATAGGAGAAAAGGAGGGACGGAGGGAGACGGAGAGGGAGAATATCAGAAAGAGAGAGAGTGGTCATCTCTGCAGTGGGACTCCAGGCTGAGATAAGGCCAGACAGGGCTCCCAGGAAGCAGCCAGCTCTTCCATCTCTACAGGCCATCTGATACGACTGACCCAGCCTCGCCTGCCTGGACCTGTCAGATCTGCTCTGCTCTGAGCAGGCCTGGGATTTATCCAAGCAAAGGCAATGGACCAGCCAGTGCAGCTGGTCCATTGCCCCTCCCTCTCTCAGACAAAAGAGGGAGGGGAGAGTTAAGTTGAAAGAGTCCCGTTGGCCTGTCCAAACCCTATAGGACCGGCCACTCTCTGTCTCCTTGTCCAAGACAGACACATAGATGGGGGGAGAGTGTTTAGGGGGAGAGAGTCTCCTTTGCCTCCGGTCTATTCACAAAGACAGTGCCCAGTCAAAGACACCACACATAAGAGGGGGGGGGTGAACACACTGTACTCATTGAACCCCACACTGAACTCCCTCCTAAAAAGAAAAGCAGGCCACAACCCCGGAGCCGCTGGACGAGGGGTATGTTACCATTGCAACCCGCCTCCCCTCCGGCACGAGAGCGACAGGGTATTCAGAGCAAGTGTGTGTAGTGTTGTGGTTAGCAGTGACGCCATTAGTTATCCTGTCCGGTGTACAGAACATGCTAAGTCACCAATATATTGTGTCTCTTCTCTTGAGCTAATGGATATTAGCATTCTGATCAGGAAGTCAAAAGGCTGTGTTGTGTTCTTCATGGGTTATTGGGTTGTTACGCGTTCCCAATCCCTGGTGAATACATTCTATTAGACAGACTGACTGACTGACTGACTGACTGGCTGACTGAGTGTGTTGTGTTTCTGTTCAGCAGGGTCGTTCCAGCACAAACACTGTGATTACATCCCAACTGGCCCCCTACTCCCTACATAGTGCACTACTTTTTTGCTAAAGCTCTATGGGCCCCTTTCAAAAGTATGTGCACTAAATAGGGACTGGGGTGCCATTAGGGATGCAGTCTGATGCTGCTGTATGAGAATCCAAACAGGATATGTTGGATCAGACCTCGAGTTAACCCTGCTATTCACACCCCGCTGTTTCCTTGCTCCGGTGTGTGTGTGTGTGTGTGTGTGTGTGTGTGTGTGTCTGTGTGTGTGTGTGTGTGTGTGTGTGTGTGTGTGTGTGTGTGTGTGTGTGTGTGTGTGTGTGTGTGTGTGTGTGTGTGTGTGTGGATTGCATGTGCTTCCTCACAGATCAATATTCCTGCATAAACCGATATTGAGGATCATGCTCTTGAAACCCGATTGATATGGGTGGGTTTAGCATATATGGACTATTGAACTATATACTGTCTGTATATATCACCGCACACTCAAATCACACTAGGGCTGGGAATTGCCAAGGGACCTGACGATACAAAGGTGACGATACGATATGTATTGCAATTCTCACGATTCTACATGTATTGCGATTCGATACTGTGATTTTGTTGAGATTTGATGTTCCAAATAAATTGCTCACCATATGTCTGCTGCAGAGGGACAAGAGAGCTATGAGAAAACGAGTTTTGATCAGTCATTGAAATACAAGTAGATGGACAACAAGCTACAGTGCCTTGCAAAAGTATTCATCCCCCTTGGCGTTTTCCCTATTTTGTTGCATTATAACCTGCAATTTAAATGGATTTTTATTTGGATTTCATGTGATGGACATACACAAAATAGTCCAAATTGGTGAAGTGAAATGAAAAAAAGTACTTGTTTAAAAAAATAAAATAAAAAGAAAACAGAAAAGTGGTGTGTGCATATGTATTCACCCCCCTTTGCTATGAAGCCCCTAAATAAGACCTGGTGCAACTAATTACCTTCAGAAGTCACATAATTAGTTAAACAAAGTCCACCTGTGTGCAATCTAAGTGTCACATGATCTCAGTATATATACACCTGTTCCGAAAGGCCCAAGAGTCTGCAACTGTCAGAGTCGTGTGTATAGGTGGCAGGGAAGTCAGGCGCAGGAGAGTCAAACGGAGTGTAAAATGGAGTCTTTTAATGAAAGTCCAAATACATGCTCCATAACACTAAATAAGAAACGAACAAACAAATATGGGTACGAAGACCCGTCGCGCACCTATACACATAAAAACAATACTAACAAGAAACAATCTCTGACAAAGACATGAGGGGAAACAGAGGGTTAAATACACAAGAGGTAATGGATGGGATTGAAAACAGGTGTGTGGGAAGACAAGACAAAACCAATGGAAAATGAAAAATGGATCGATGATGGCTAGAAGACCGGTGACGTCGACCGCCGAACACCGCCCGAACAAGGAGAGGCAACGACTTCGGCAGAAGTCGTGACAGCAACACCAGTAAGCAAGGGGCACCATGAAGACCAAGGAGCTCTCCAAACATGTCAGGGACAAAGTTGTGGAGAAATACAGATCAGGGTTGGGTTATAAAAAACTATCAGAAACTTTGAACATCCCACTGAGCACCATTAAATCTTTTTTTTTTAAATGGAAAGAATATGGCACCACAACAGACCTGCCAAGAGAGGGCTGCCCACCAAAACTCACAGACCAGGCAAGGAGGGCATTAATCAGAGAGGCAACAAAGAGGCCAAAGATTACCCTGAAGGAGCTGCAAAGCCCCACAGTGGAGATTGGTGTATCTGTCCATAGGACCACTTTAAGCCATACACTCCACAGAGCTGGGCTTTACTGAAAAGTGGCCAGAAAAAAGCCATTGCTTAAAGAAAAAAATAAGCAAACACGTTTGGTGTTTGCCAAAAGGCATGTGGGAGACTCCCCAAACATATGGAAGAAGGTACTCTGGTCAGATGAGACTAAAATTGAGCTTTTTGGCCATCAAGGAAAACGCTATGTCTGGCACAAACCCAAAACCCAACACCTCTCATCACCCCGAGAACTCTACCCCCTCTATTTTTCATCGGCAGGGACTGGGAAACTGGTCAGAATTGAAGGAATGATGGATGGCGCTAAATACAGGGAAAATCTTGAGGGAAACCTGTTTCAGTCTTCCAGAGATTTGAGACTGGGACCGAGGTTCACCTTCCAGCAGGACAATGACCCTAAGCATACTGCTAAAGCAACACTTGAGTGGTTTAAAGGGAAACATTTAAATGTATTGGAAAGGCCTAGTCAAAGCCCAGACCTCAATCCAATTGAGAATCTGTGGTATGACTTAAATATTGCTGTACACCAGCGGAACCCATCCGACTTGAAGGAGCTGGAGCAGTTTTTGCCTTGAAGAACAGGCAAAATCCCAGTGGCTAGATGTGCCAAGCTTATAGAAACATACCCCAAGAGACTTGCAGCTGTAATTGTTGCAAAAGGTGGCTCTACAAAGTATTGACTTTGGGGGGGTGAATAGTCAAGTTTTCAGTTTTTTGTGTTATTTCTTGTTTGTTTCACAAGAAAAAATATTTTGCATCTTCAAAGTGATAGGCATGTAAATCAAATGATACAAACCCCCCAAAAATCTATTTTAATTCCAGGTTGTAAATAAAAAAAAATGGAAAAATGCCAAGGGGGGTGAATACTTTCGCAAGCCACTGTATGAAGGAAAAACCTGGAGTTTTGGTCCAGGTACTGCCAACTAGATATTGCGATATTTACAAAACGATACGATATTTCATCAAAAATAATATCCAATATGTAACTGTATAGATTTTTTCCACCATCACTAAGTCATATCCTGCCTACACCTAACACAATCATAACACAGCGCCTAACCTGAGACAACATATCTGGACCTATGAGTACCTGCCCGACTCAGCCAAGTGTCATCTTCCATTCCTCCTTGTCAACTAAGATATTAATGAAGGTTATACAAATGAGCCACTGAGTAATTAAACATAGATCCCCCAGTGGGCAGGATGATGACAGGGGTTAGAGCGGGGAGAAACCCCTGGTTCACCTCTGTACACACACCCACAAAACACAAATACACACCCACACATAGATACACACACGCACACAGACACACACCCACACATAGATACACACACGCACACACAGACACAGAGACACAGACACACACAGAGACACAGACACACACAGACACACACACACACACACACACACACACACACACACACACACACACACACACACACACACACACACACACACACACACACACACACACACACACACACACACACACACACACACACACATAGATACAGACACACACACACACGCACACAGACACAAATACAGACACACACCCATACATAGACACACACACACACACACACACACACACACACACACACACACACACACACACACACACACACACACACACACACACACACACACACACACACACATCATTTCAAAATCTGAGCCTTAACAGTGTCCTGGCCAGAAAGAGATTACTTGTAGTAAGTAAACAAACAGTCTAGTATCGGATTACTTACACTTTATTAAACCGTCTAATACCACTAACAGACAATTTACACGACGGGCTACAAGCTCTGCAGACCCCACGGGGCGTTTGCTGCTCTACAGGGGCATAAGCTAACAGCACATGCCCCGCAAAAACATACACACACCAACGCATCACCAGCAGACTGTGTCGGATCATGGCTATGGAAGCTAGGGAATGACCGTTGATTCATAGCTAGCTGCTGTGGTGTCAGAGACATTGCACAGAGGGAAGGTGACTATGGACTGAGGACAGCTTTATGACCTCTCAGACACACTCTAATTCATTACATAGGCTGCGCCCATTTACAATCTCTACACGAAAGCAAGCGTGTACTCTTTATGTATGCTTTAGATACGAAACGTATTGCAGCGGCTAGTCACTAACTTAATAAAAAGGCTTATTCATCAGCAGCCAGGTAATTACAGTGTGTACAGACGCGGAGAGATGACACAAGGGTTGCTGTCGGCATATTATGACCTCCACATCTGTACTGCCGTTTACTATCTGCCTCCCAAGGTCTATGATCACACACAGCCACAGTCCAGGGGGTGAACTGTACACACTGCAGCTGTGTGGAGTGTGTGTGTGCTGCACATTGTACAGTACATTCCGACAGATACACAACAAGACGCAGTAAGTTATGCAAAGCACATCACCTCCTTCCATTTGACCACAGAAACGTTGATTGGGTTAGACGTCTAGAGATGTGCTTGTGACAGACTATCATCATCCTCTCTCTCTCTCTCTCCCTCTCTCTCTAGGTCATAATTCAGACAGCATGCTCTAAAGGCTCAAGCAGAAAATGCTGGCGTATGCAGAATACATGAGCGGCACACACCAGGTCAGAGTTGGTCGAAAGGTGTGTGTACTCTGCATGCAGTTGTAACGGATGTGAAATGGCTAGCTAGTTAGCGGGTACGCGCTAGTAGCGTTTCAATCAGTTACGTCACTTGCTCTGAAACCTAGATGTAGTGTTGCCCCTTGCTCTGCAAGGGCCGCGGCTTTTGTGGAGCGATGGGTAACGATGCTTCGTGGGTGTCAGTTGTTGATGTGTGCAGAGGTTCCCTGGTTCGCGCCCGTGTCGGGGCGAGGGGACGGTTTAAAGTTATACTGTTACATTGATGCTGTTGACCCGGATCACTGGTTGCTGCGGAAAAGGAAGAGGTTGAAAGGGGGGTGAGTGTAACGGATGTGAAATGGCTAGCTAGTTAGCGGGTACGCGCTAGTAGCGTTTCAATCAGTTACGTCACTTGCTCTGAAACCTATTAGTAGTGTTGCCCCTTGCTCTGCAAGGGCCGCGACCTTTGTGGCGCGATGGGTAACGATGCTTCGTGGGCGACTGTTGTTGATGTGTGCAGAAGGTCCCTGGTTCGCGCCCGTGTCGGGGCGAGGGGACGGTTTAAAGTTATACTGTTACACAGTTGCAAGAAAAAGTATGTGAACCCTTTGGAATTACCTGGATTTCTGCATAAATTGGCCATCAAATTTGATCTGATCTTCATCTAAGTCACAACAACAGACAAAAATAGTGTGCTTAAACTAATAACACACAAATAATTGTATTTTTATTGTCTATATTGAATACATCATTTAAACATTCACAGTGTAGGTTGGGAAAAGTATGTGAACCCCTAGTCTAATGATTTCTCCAAAAGCTAATTGGAGTCAGGCGTCAGCTAACCTGGAGTCCAATCAATGAGACGAGATGTTGGTTAGAGCTGCCTTGCCCTATAAAAAACACTCACAAAATATGAGTTTGCTATTCACAAGAAGCATTGCCTGATGTGAACCATGCCTTGAACAAAAGAGATCTCAGAAGACCTAAGATTAAGAATTGTTGACTTGCATAAAGCTGGAAAGGGTTACAAAAATACCTCATCAGTCCACGGTAAGACAAATTGTCTATAAATGGAGAAAGTTCAGCCCTGTTGCTACTCTCTCTTGGAGTGGCCATCCTGCAAAGATGACTGCAAGAGCACAGTGCAGAATGCTCAATGAGGTTAAGAAGAATCCTAGACTGTCAGCTAAAGACTTACAGAAATCTCTGGAACATGCTAACATCTCTGTTGACGAGTCTACGATATGCAAAACTCTAAACAAGAATGGCGTTCATAGGAGGACACCACGGAAGAAGCCACTGCTCTCCAATAAAAACATTGCTGCACGTCTGAAGTTTGCAAAAGTCCACCTGGATGTTCCACAGCGCTACTGGAAAAATATTCTGTGGACAGATGAAACTAAAGTTGAGTTGTTTGGAAGGAACACACAACACTATGTGTGGAGAAAAAAGGCACAGCACACCAACATCAAAACCTTCATCCCAACTTTAAAGTATGGTGGAGGGAGCATCATGGTTTGGAGCTGCTTTGCTGTCTCAGGGCCTGGACAGCTTGCTATCATCGAAGGAAAAATGAATTCCCAAGTTTATCAAGACATTTTGCAGGAGAATGTAAGGCTATCTGTCCGCCAATTGAAGCTCAACAGAAGTTGGGTGATGCAACAGGACAACGACGCAAAACACAGAAGTAAATCAACAACAGAATGGCTTCAACAGAAGAAAATACGCCTTCTGAAGAGTCCCAACCTCAACCAGATTGAGATGCTGTGGCATGACCTCTAGAGAACAGTTCAAACCAGACATCCCAAGAATATTGCTGAACTGAAAGAGTTTTGTAAAGAGGAATGGCCCAAAATTCCTAGTGACCGTTGTGCAGGTCTGATCCGCAACTACAGAAAACGTTTGGTTGAGCTTGTTGCTGGCAAAGGAGGGTCAACCAGTTATTAAATCCAAGGGTTCACATACCTTTTCCATCCTGCACTGTGAATATTTACATAAAGACATATAATGAAAAAATATAATTGTTTTTGTGTTATTAGTTTAAGCAGACTGTGTTTGTCTATTGTTGTGACCTAGATGAAGATCAGATCAAATGTTATGACCAATTTATGCAGAAATCCAGGTATTTCCAAAGGGATCACATACTCTTGCCACTGTATTTGTGTAGGTTATGCCGTAAAGATTCCAGTATGGTCCATGAATTTCCATAAAATGGTCTACTGAAGCTTTGCATCAATCATACCATGTGCTGTAAAAACCTCTTTCTCTCCTGAAGCAGGAGACTTCCCTATGAAGTATGCTAATGCCAGGACACATCACACTGCTTTAAATGTCAGCCTTGTATTAGCATACACACACACACACTATACACCGGAGGAACTGGGGGAGGGTCATAAATACACACATGGTCACACGCACACATGGATGCACACACAGACGCACACACATGAACGGACATACTCACACGCTCGCACGGGCGCACGCACGCACACACACACCTCAGCCCAGACAGAACATAAAAGCGAACAGATCACCACCGCTTTGTAAAATAAATAAAATGAATGGACATTTGCAACAAAGGTAGGGACAGCATTAAAACAGATTATTTCCGTGCATCCGTCTGGCCCAGAAAGAGAGCGAGAGAGGGGGGGGGGGGGGAGAGAGCAAGAGAAAAGGGGGGTGGAGAGGGGGGGGGGGGGTAGAGAGAGAAGTGGTAAATAGAGAGGGAGAGGGGGGAGAAGGAAGAGAGAGAAAGGGGTAGAGAGAGAGTGTGGTGGGATGTTAGAGGCAGGATAGAGGCAGGGGTTAGAGGCAGGGGTTAGGGAGGATAAACAATGATCCCCTTCCATCTTCTCCTGGCCCAGGGTGTTAAACTAAAGACTGAGGCAGTCAGAGTCAGACACCTTCCATCATTCTGTTGACAGACAGACAGACAGACAGACAGACAGACAGGGGAGGACAAGTCAGGGTGGTGATTGAAATGTGGCGGCAAGACAGGCAGGGCAAGTTGGACAGGGAGGGAGGTGGCGCTGATGGTAACATCACACGTCCTTGCGCAGCCTCTACAGCCGCCACGCCACAGAAAGTGATATGTTGGGACGCTTGGAGCAAAAGTGTTGTTGTCTCTGGCCAGAACACACTCTAAGGATAAGAGGTAGAGCTAAGCACGTATTTAATATCTATCTCATCACCTACTGTACCAGTGCAGGACAGAGGGGTTAAAAGAGGTAGAGTATTGGGAAGGAGTGAGAGAAAAAGAGAGAGAGGCTCAGGCAGGAGGTAACGGGGGCTTGGCGGGCCGTGGCAGGAAGAACATTCCTGGTGTGTGAGAGAGAGTATAGTGTAGTGGTCAGCATGAGGGCTATCTGCCAGGAAAAACAGAGCCAGGTCAGGCTGGAGGAGGGTCAGGCAGGGTCAGGCCAGGCAGGAGTATGTAGTGGATGTCTCACGTCTCAGTAAGGTGAGCCTACAGACAAATATATTCCACTCATATACAGTCACACAGCAACAACACTCTACCTCAGGGCACATAACCACATCACAATGAGACTGTGCGCATCTGTATTCTACACCTAATACAAAAACACGCAATACAAAACAAAATAGGGACTAAATATATATTTATTAACACAGCTAAGAGACGGACGAAGACAATCTGTTGCTGTTTTTATTGTGCCCCTCTCAACATAGATTGATCACCAATATAGCCAATGAAAGCCAAGGATCTGCAGATGAAAATGACAAGGGTATCAAGTTGATTTTGATTGGTCCAACTCGCGGCAACACCTCCACATGGTACCACCTCCCAACGCCAAATATGGAAGAGATACAACCATCTAAACTAGCAATGGTCACAGCAAATTACCATTCTTATTTCATCAACACTGTCACGTACAACTACTGTCTGTTAAGGTTCTAATATTGTGGAGAACAATTGAATGATTCATTATATGTGATTTATAATGACATAGGGCAAAGAAAACTACATTTTGACATTCATTTCATAGAACCCTCTTGAATTGGCAAGTTTTTCTCTACATTCTAGAGCAGTGAGTGAACACCCATATGGCTTCGACTGCCTGAGAAAAGCTGTCTGTCTGTCTCGTCCCGACTCCTGACACTATTATGGGACACTGGAGATCGAATTTTAATATCGCAACAATGATGCAAATGTCGGACAATGTCTAGATGAAAATTGCATGACTGTGCAGATGAGACAGACAGTGGATCTGTAAAAGTTGAAGTAATGCATTGCTAGGTAACCACATAAACGATGGCACTTTTTATGAATGTACTGGCCATGTGTATGCTGTCTAGTATATCATGGGCAGATAGAGTTTAACAATGGGAATTCCAAACCACCCATTGTATAATTAAGCAATAAGGCAACAAGGCACGAGGGGGTGTGGTATATGACCAATATACCACGGCTAAGAGTCCATTTATATGCAGATGATACAGTCTTATCAGCTTATACTCCGCTGGCCCCTCCCCGGAGTTTGTGTTAAATGCTCTACAACAAAGCTGTCTTAGTGTCCAACAATCTTTCTCTGCCCTTAACCCTGTTCTGAACACCTCCAAAACAAAGGTCATGTGGTTTGGTAAGAAGAATGCCCCTCTCCCCACAGGTGTGATTACTACCTTTGAGG
This sequence comes from Salvelinus namaycush, assembly GCF_016432855.1. Taxonomy (NCBI): domain Eukaryota; kingdom Metazoa; phylum Chordata; class Actinopteri; order Salmoniformes; family Salmonidae; genus Salvelinus; species Salvelinus namaycush. The sequence goes on from NC_052322.1 coordinate 18,289,692, forward strand.
GTTTAGAGCTTGAGGTAGTCACCTCATACAAGTACTTGGGAGTATGGCTAGATGGTACACTGTCCTTCTCTCAGCACATATCAAAGCTGCAGACTAAAGTTAAATCTAGACTTGGTTTCCTCTTGTAGTCACTCCTCTTTCACCCCAGCTGCCAAACTAACCCTGAAATCAGCAGGTAAGGGTGCTCTCGAGCGGCTAAATGTTCTTTACCATTCGGCCATCAGATTTGCCACCAATGCTCCTTATAGGACACATCACTGCACTCTATACTCCTCTGTAAACTGGTCATCTCTGTATACCCGTCGCAAGACCCACTGGTTGATATTTATTTATAAAACCCTCTTAGGCCACACTCCCCTCTATCTGAGATACCTACTACAGCCCTCATTCTCCACATACAACACCTGTTCTGCCAGTCACATTCTGTTAAAGGTCCCCAAAGCACACACATCCCTGGGTCGCTCCTCTTTTCAGTTTGCTGCAGCTAGCGACTAGAACGAGCTGCAACAAACACTCAAACTGAACAGTTTTATCTCAATCTCTTCATTCAAAGACTCAATCATGGACACTTACTGACAGTTGTGGCTGCTTTGTGTGATGTATTGTTGTCTCTAACTTCTTGCCCTTTGAGCTGTTGACTGTGCCCAATAATGTTTGTACCCTGTTTTGTGCTGCTGCCATGCTATGTTGATGTCGTAGGTCTCTCTTTATGTAGTGTTGTGTTGTCTCTCTTGTCGTGCTGTGTGTGTGTTTTGTCCTATATTTTTATTTCATTTATTTTTGTTTTTAATCCCAGCCCCCGTCCCCGCAGGAGGCCTTTTACCTTTTGGTAGGCCGTCATTGTAAATAACAATTTGTTCTTAACTGACTTGCCTAGTTAAATAAAGGTTAAATAAAATACAAAAATATACCACAAACCCCCGAGGTGCCTTATTGCTATTATAAACTGGTTACCAACGTAATTAGAGCAGTAAAAATACATGTTTTGTCATACCCGTGGTATACGGCTGTCAGCCAATCAGCATTCTGGGCTGGAACCACACAGTTTATAATAGCCTATATAAAGCACAACAAAAATAATCTCTCTCTTAATAACAGAGTAAATGTAGGGGCCAACCAATATATCTACAATGGAGGCATATGATCTAGAATAAATGCCATGGACAATCTGGTGAAACTTTGGATGGCAGTTTGAAATCTCCAGGGGTATGCATGGGTAGCTGACACACACACGCACCAACACGCGCAGACACACACACACACACACACACGCACAGTGTGTCGAGGGAGCACTCATTATTTGGTGAGGAGAATTCATGATGAGTTCCTCTGACAGTTCATCATTCCCTTTGTCAGTCTGTTCATTAGGCTCTAGTGCTGCAGTTAGACACACACACACACACACTGATCATCATTATCATCAGACAAAATTACCATGACAGATTGAAGACCACAGAGCACACTCAAAGAAGGGGGAAAGGAGATGGGGGGGAGATTGAGAGTGGTAGAGAAAGGGGAGGGGGAAGAGATGAGAAGGGGGTTGGAGAGAGAGCGAGAGAGAGAGGTGAAGAGAAAGGAGGAAGGAGATGGGGAGAAATACTTTACCCTTACTGACTAGAAAAGGAGTGAAGTGGTTAGTGGAAGGAAGCCTTGGGCTGATCCTCTCCCCCTCTCCTTACTCCCTCCCCTCCTATCTGCTTCCTCACCCCCTCCTCTCCTTCTTCCTGCTGCTCTCTCCTTACCCCTTCCGCTCCCCTAGTCCCTCCTCTCCTCCTCCTCCTCACCCCCTCTTCTCTCTCCTCACCCCTCCTCTCCTCTTCTTTCTCACCCCTTCCACTCTCACCCTGCAGCAGAGGGTGGATGACTGTGCAGGGCATTGCCAGCAGACACCGGTGTCCCAAATATGTAGGACAGCACCATTAGGGCATTACTGCCGGTCAGCGCCCATCCCAGCCAGGGAGTGTGAGGGCTGGGGAGCGTAAACGTCAGCCCAGCCAGGGAGTGTGAGGGCTGGGGAGCATACACGTCAGCCCAGCCAGGGAGTGTGAGGGCTGTGGAGCCCTCGGTTTATCAATCACTCCTTGGTTTAGGTGTGCACGCCCTTCTGGGACTGGGGGGAGGAGACTAAGGGGACAACTGTACCGGTGCTCCTGATTGATGCTCGCTAGGTAGATCACACAACCCACACACACACCTTGAGCTAGCCCTGAGCCCTGAGCCCTGAGCCCTGAGCCCTGAGCCCTGAGCCAGAATGAGGTGAGAGTAGTGGCAGTTCTCCCCATCCACCCAGCCTGCTTGTAGCCCAGCTCCCTGTGATCTACTCATGAGGACATGGAGCGATAGGGATCTTCGGCAGCAACCTGTGTGTATGTGTGTGTGTCTGAGTATATCAGTGTATTACCTGTGGGATCAACCATTTCCTCCTTATAAATCTCTTTTGTGAGGTAACGTCTAGTTCTGGCTATAGGAAACATCGTGATGAGCCAAAGGACAAACCGGTAAGAAATCAGGAACAGCACACTGAAACCATTTTCTCTGTCTCTGTATCATCCTCTGACACATCACCATGTTCCAGTATATGGTAATGCAATCATTTAAATGGTATGGGCTATCAAAATACAATAAGCAGATACATTTAAAAAAAAGTTCAACTTCACAATAAGATGGGAGAACTATTGAAGCCAATCCTACACTCCAGGATGAGGTTGAAGGTCAAAGTAGCATCACACTAAACAGGTAGAGTATGTGTTCCTCCCTCTTATTTTGAACAGCTGGAAGACAAACCAAGAAGACACCACACTCCTTCCCTTGCCCTCTCTCAGCCTCACTCTCTTCTTTTCATGTAGAGACCACAGACTCCGTGTGGTTGACTGAATGTTTGCTAATCTCTGTCCACATCCCCCAATATAACTCTGGTTTCCTGTTATTTCATGACTGGCAACTCTCTCTCTAAAAAATATCCCCCCACCTCTCTCTTTCCCTGTAAGGACCACATAAGTGATTGGCCCGACGCAATCCCAGGAAATTGTTTTCTTTCTTTGAAAGAGGAGAGGAGTGGAGGAGGAGAGGGGGGGAGTAGTGAGTCGATTTAATCCGTCTGCTCCTCTGTCCTCTGACCGCTGGCTTGCTGTGGTCCTCTTCTCTTTGTTCCCCTCACAATACGCGCCTCAATAACTTTGTCCATATGTGGGAGAGGAGGGGGGTTGTTTGGCTAACGGTCTCTGGCCAACACAAGTAGGTGTTTTCACTGTCTCGGGGGGACATGGCAGACAGTGGAGAGGAGATACCCCCCCCCCCCAGACCCCTCCCTGTAAAGACTGTTAAACAGGAAGGGGTCATGGAGTGAGGCACAGTGCATTCACAATGAGCCATAAAGACACACAGCTCAGTGGCGGCTGATTCACTCTCTCTCACAGCTTGTGTGTGTGTCTGTGTGTGTGTGTGTGTGTGTGTGTGTGTGTGTGTGTGTGTGTGTGTGTGTGTGTGTGTGTGTGTGTGTGTGTGTGTGTGTGTGTGTGTGTGTGTGTGTGTGTGTGTGTGTGTGTGTGTGTGTAAAGGCAACTATAGCAACTCCATCTCGTGCTTGTTCAGCCACAGGGCGTCAGAAAGAAAGCGAGAGAGCGAGAGAGAAAAAAGAAAGACAAAAGTTGGAAGGGCAGGAAGTGGGTTGGGTTTTCTTTCAAAGTGGGATGAGGTTTAGTGTTTTGACAATGGAGTGTGACAGAGTAAGGAGAGAGGGAAAGAGAAACAGAGCAGATGAGAAGAAAAACTGCGGGAAGGGATATGATCCTGTATAGAGAGGCCCAGTATGTGGTTTGATGTGGGAGGGTTGGGATAAACAGTGTCAGGACCAACGTAGGCCAGGCCAGGTCCAGGTACACACAGTACATCCCACAGCAGAGGATGTGGTCATCATGAATCCAGGCTGTCTGGGACATTCTGTAAGATTACATGTGCTGACACGCTGGAACGTTACGGCCACAATCGCTAAGTCAGTCACAGTCAACTGTAATGTGCCTCTTGGCTGGCAAGGATACAACTTCATTAATAGGATTTAACAGAATAGTGTGTCTATAAAAATATCATCTTAGAATCGTCTATTATGTACAACGTCAGCAAATGAAAAACAACTATCATAGTCTTTCACCATAAAAACCTTCATCCCAGAAACAGTGTACAGGACCAGCTGTCTGTACAGACATCAGCAAAACCAGGATCACCCTCCTAATCCCGCTCTGAATTACAGCTCGGAAAAGTCATCTAATTTCCTTACAAAGAGCCCAGGAGACCGGGAAGACCTGGAGAGGATGAGAGAGAGGTGAGAAGGGATGTCTGAGGAGTAAAAGACAGGGGTAAGTGACTGTGTAGCGTCTCTTTTTGAGGTAGGGCAACGGCACACACTGAGCACCAATGAGGAGACTCAGTGAGCATGGTTGGTCTGTGTTTGCCTCCATGGTCCGTGCCCCTCCACTGAACACGTGTCTGGGAGTGAGGGGGGGGGGGGGGGGTTAGGGGTTCTCAGGGCAGGGGGCATACATACACAGACAGACAGGCTGGGTAGGTAGGGCAGACAGGCAGTGGAGTGGAAAGGCAGACAGACGTCTCTCCTGTCTCTCTATATTCCCCTCATCTGTATCTCTCTCTCTTTCTCTATATACTCCCTCCTTTTCCCCCATCTTTCTCTCACTGAAACATCTGAGCTGTGTCTGAGAGTCATGAGGCAGAAGACAGTATATCATAGCGCCATCACACACAACCCAGCTTTCACTGTTAGCTGGAGCTGCTGAGGCTGATGCTCAGACTGGGGATAGAACTGAGCTGGGGCCATGCAGCCATGCTTCAGTA